>NC_056735.1:1126608549-1126679396 GCF_019279795.1 Protopterus annectens
ACCCCTCAAATTAGTGGGCAGAGGCTCAAAAGCAAATGCTTTCTCTTTTAACCATAAAAGCTATTCAGACTGTATCAGAAGAGGAAAAAGGACAAGGTTTCTACTGAAGATTTTTCCTGGTACCCAGAAAAGACCATTCTTGGCGTCTTATTCTGGACCTGTCTATTCTAAACACCTTTTTGGTGATTCCGAAATTCAAGATGGTGTCTTTTCACCAGTTGCTTCCTATCGTAGGAAAAGATGCCTGGATGGTAACACACTATTTAAAGGCGGCATACCTGCACATCCCAATCAGAGAATCCTGCAGAAGATATCTACGCTTCAAAGCAGGCTACAATCCCTACCAGTTCTCTGCACTGCCCTTTGGCTTATCTACTGCACCTAGGGTATTCATAAAGTGCCTAGCCCCAGTCATTGCATTTTGCAGGCTAAGAAATATACCCATACCTGGACGATTGTCTAATTCAGGCAGAAAGTCAGGACATCCTTTTGAATCATCTGGGTCTGGCGTATACCATCAGTGTAAAGAAATCACACTTGGTACCCTGTCAACAAATTATATTCCTGGGAGCAAGCTTGGATACAACTTCCCAGATGGCTTAACTCATGCCAGAGAAAAAAAATCATTTGACAACTTCAAACAAGTGGCCACAAAACCCCTCCTATCTGCAAGGCAAATACTTCAAGCCTTGGGGTTCATGGCCTCCTGCATTCTTCTAATTGCATATGCAAGACTGCATATGAGGAAACTACAATGGTATCTAAAAAGCCTATGGTGTCAACATTCTCTTGATCTAGAAGCAGTGATTCCTATCATACCTTGCCTACGCCTACAGTTTCTTTGGTGGGCAGAGGCCTGCCACCAAAACAAGGGACTACCATTCACAACACCCCCTGCTGCCAAACCCTAACAGACGCATCAGATTATGCATGAGGGGCTCATTTGGCAGGGAAGTGCATTCAGGGCAAATGGAACCGAAGTCAAATGCACCTGCATATCAATCAAAAAGAAATGTTAGCTGTAAAGAATGCTCTGACAGCCTTAAAGGACCACATTCTTCCAGGACATTTAATGGTAAAGACGGACAACACCACTGTTTTGTGGTATATAAACAAGCAGGGGGGTACACATTCTTACTCCCTCTGCAGGCTAGCCATGGCAATGTGAAACACAGCCCTGAGCTATCAAGTGCATCTACAAGCTCAATTCCTGCCAGGAAAAGAAAATACACTGGCAGATGAACTAAGCAGAAACCTCATGGACTCAACACGAGTGGAAACTGGAACCAAGAATTTTCAACATGTTAACGAGCAAATGGGGGAGCCCACGTATAGACTTGTTTGCCTCCCCCCAGAACTATCAGTTGGACAAATTTTGCACAAGGACTCCCCACAGACGAGCTTGGAAAGTGGGTGCTCTGTCCTTCAGCTGGAAAAACCTATCAATTTATGCCTTTCTTCCTCTGCCTCTGCTCTCCAAAGTTCTACTAAAGATTAAGCAAGACAAACCAAGGGCAATTTTGATTTCATCTGACTGGCCACGCCAGCACTTGTTCCTCCCCTTTTGCGCAGTGTCACTGTTGGCTCCTTGGCACCTGCCTCAGACTCCTACTCTGTTGTCTCAGCATGAGAACCAAATTCGGCACCCTCAGCTTCAAACGCTGAACCTAGCAGCCTGGCTAATTACATAATTTCTCCTTTACCATCCCTCAGTAAACCAGTGTTTGATATCATTTTAGAGACTAGGAGGCCTAGTACTAGAAAGACTTGCACTGAAAAATGGAAAAGATTCTGTGCCTGGAACCAGTCTCAAGAGATAAGCACAGCAGTGCCCAATTTACCTCCGATTTTACAGTACTTAACTGAGATGCTTCACAAGGGCCTGTCTTTCTCCATCAAAATTCACGCCTCAGCCATTTCATCTCATTACAGCACAGAACCACCCCTCTTCTCTCATCCACTGCTTAAGCAGTTCCTCAGGGGGGCCAAAAATCTACGACCACCCAGGAGAGCTCCAACTCCAGCCTGGGACCTCAACTTTCTATTGGAAAAGCTCACCCTTCCTCCTTTCGAGCCAGCTGCCACTGTGGACTTCAAATTCCTTTCTTGGAAAACTGCTTTAATTTTAGCGATCACTTCAGCAGGAAGGGTATCTGAATTACAGGCCCTCATGGCAGTGGAGCCTTTCATCATCTTTCATGTGGACAGGGTGTCCCTCAGGACCAGTCCGTTTTTCATGCCCAAGGTGAGTATCCATTGTGGCCCTTAATCAGTCCATACATTTGCCAACCTTCTTTCCTAATCCATAGAACAAAAGGGAACAGATTCTGCACTCCTTAGATGTGCACAGACAACTTAGTTTCTACTTGGACAGAACTAAACCTCAAAGGAAATCTGATCAACTGCTGGTGGCATTTGCTGCAGGGGCAGAGGGGAGGGCTACTTCAAAGCAAACCATTTCCAAATGGATAGGCCATTGCATTAATTTCTGCTACAAACACTGTGGAAAACCTACCCCACAGGGATCAGATCCCACTCAACCCAGGGCTGCATCTACCTGTAAAGCCTTTCTCAGAGGTGTCCTTACCAAGGACAATACTAGAAGCTGCTACCTGGAGCACTGTACATACTTTCACCAAGCATCTGCCAATTTTTCTCTAAATCCAGAGCTGGCTTTGCCACTGCAGTCTTGCAGGGCCTTTTAGCTGGTCCTAATGCTATCTTAATTCCTCCACCCATGCTTAGCTTTGGGAATCTACCCAAATGTGATGACTGCAACAGTGAAACACGAAGAACATAATGCAGTTGTGTACACCTACCATAAATGTAGATGTTGGTGTATTTACTGTTGCAGTCCTGGTTACCCTTCCTCCAGCCCCCTTCTTCTTTTGGATATACCTCTACTCCCCTTTACTATGTTTAGAAGCTTTTTGGTGTATTTGCTTTTTTTGTTGGAGGTATAACCTTGCATATTTATAGATTTAATTGCTTCCCATTAATGGGGCAACTGACATCTGAGGAAAGAAAAAACGATGCAATGGCATCGGCTGCATGCTTTATACCCCTGATGACCTGACGTCCTGAAAGAAGGGACAGCAACAGATGCAGGACCTAAGACTTTGTTAATCAAGCCAACTGAGGGCTGCTGCAAGCAGATAACCCCAAAAGTGATGACTGCAACAGTGAATACACTAACGTCTTTATTTATGTTAAGTGTACATAACTGTACTTCCACCATAACCTAGCTCCCTCTTGGGGGCTTCTGACAGGGCAAGAAAAACTGATGTAATGGTGTCGGCTGCCTTATTTTATACTACAGACTACCCGACGTCAATCCTGGAGTGATTGCAACAGGCGCAGAAATACTATGCCTCTGGTATTTGGGCCGACTGAGGGCTACCCTGGCAGGGATAACTTAAATGTTATGACTGCAGCAGTGAATACACTCTTAACATCGACATTTATGGTAAGTGTACACAACTGTACTTTTCCTTCAGTCTCAGAACTTCTCAGAAAGGACTTTGCATTTCCTGGGTGTTAATAGACAACTGAGGTATTACCTGGACAAGACCAAGCCTATTAGAAAGTGTGACAGCTTTTTGTCTCCTTTCACTCTAGGGCTTTGGGGAAGCAGTGTCAAAACGGGCACTTGCTTCATGGATTTGTAAGGCAATCTCAATTTTGCTATTCCTTTCATGGGAAAAATTGTTTTTCACTGTTGTAGTCATCACCTGTGTGGTTATCCCTGCTGTGGTAGCCCTCTGCCAGCCCAAATACCAGAGTCAATGTTTTTCTGTCGGCTGCTGTCTCTTGCTGCCTGACATCATGTCGTCGGTGCCATAAAGGAAGGTAGCTGATGCCATTACTTCAGTCTTTCTTGCCGTGGAGCCTGTAGCAGAAGCAGTTTGCAAGTGTGCTGGTCGGTCGCTACGAGGTAGAATTATAGCGGAAAACGTCTAAAGCCAAGTACCCCGTTGGGGATCCTTTTTTCTTGAATTAGCAGATATCCAAAAAAGTTAAGTCGTCTCGCCTGTGGAAATCAAATACGCACAGACTTCCATTCATACGTAGTCACTTGTTTAGGCCCAGACCAAGACATCCCCCATTGCTGGATCTGTGTCCTCTGTAACGCGAGAACTATTCGTCTTAGAGCGGTTACTGTAGCCAGGTATTTTTGTCTTCCGTCTTCGCTTTCCAAAATGTTAGTCAGCCAACAATCCATAGATATTCCGAAAAAACGTAAGGATAAAGATAGAGACAGACCACACAAGGCTAAGCCTTCCGATGACACTACTGCTAAGCAGGTAGTAAGTTCTCCAGAATTCAGTGAGGCACCGTCGCAGCCCCTGATGCCTGATTCAGTACCTTCCCAGGCCTCTACTGAGACCCTTTTGGAGTCCGGTATGCCACAGAAATCTTCTTACGAGCCTTTGGGTCAGGAGCTGCGATGCATGCGCCAGCTTCCAAGGAGGCTTTTCACACTATCGAATCTAGACAAAAAAACTGCTACCATTCTTCTCAGACCGATGGATACTCCTGGGTCTAGAAGCAAGTCCACTCCTAGGAAAACTACCTCTAGCCACCATTTTGCTCCTGCTCCACCACCCCAGGCTCAAATGTTCAAAATGGTGAAGGATGTTATCACCATTATCAAGGTTAGTGAGGCCCCACTTTCTAAAAGGAAGAGAGACCTTTCTCCTGAATTACTGACAGAACAGGGTTCTGGGGAGTCTGATTATTCAAATTTTCAAAAGGAACAACATCCTCTGACTGCTTGAGGATTTAGATACAGAGGAATCCATTCCTTCTGCCTCCCCACCTTGAAGATCTTTCCTTTGGGGAAACCCCTCACATCCTCATAACATTTCCACTGGGAATCCCAGGACTTCCCTCAGTCTAAGAAGACTGAGTTTCGAGACCTGCCCCAGCACATACCCTTGGGCATCCCTCCAATCTTAGAGGTGGTGGTTGATGTCTTCCATGAATCCAGGTCAACTCCTGACACCCTCCCACCTGCTCCCAGAAAATCTGACCGGTATTGGAGTACTGGACTCTCACAAATACCTGTACAGAAATCCTGCTGCATACCCTGGAAGTCATTACACAGGGACCAAAAGGAGCTAAGGCTAGTTTTGCAAAGAATCCTATTCCTTCTGACAAGGACCCCAGAGCTCTGGACAGATGGGGTAAAAAAGTATACACCTCTGCAACCTTGGCAATCGGAGCACTCGGCGGTCAGTTCCACATGTTAAAATCTCAACAACACACTTCGGAACTATTTAAAACAAAAGATCTGATGTTGTTAATCCTCATTCATTCCTTACATATGGGTTTTGGTTCTGACCTAGGAACCGAGCTAGCCATCTTCCAAGATCACGTCAGCTACAAACTCTCGAGCTAAAACTCTTACCCAGAGTTACCCCAGAGTTCGTTTGCCATGTTGCCATTCGGTCGTGGCAAGTTACTTCTCTTGAGCCAAGTACAATATTTTGTTGTCATGCTAGTCTAAAACTGTTTGTCTCAGAAAAGTTACTAAATTGTTTTCTCTTACCTTATCGCATTTAGCGACTATCCCTTCTTGAAATTTTTCAATCCCTTCATTCTTTTTACTGCGAGGTATTTTCTTCATTGTTGGTAAACCCCTTTTCCTCCTTACCTTCGGGTATTGCTTGTACCATTGCTGGTATTCTTTCAGATTTCCTTCTTTCCTATCATGGCAGATAAAAAAGGTAGTCCAGGATTTAAGATGTTCAGATTGTGGCCATAAATTACCTACTTCAGATGCACATTCTGTGTGTCTATTACTTGGGTGTGCCTCATTTATCAGTTGATCCGCCCTCTGGAATTTGTAAGAACTTCTCTAACAGGACATTGAGAGGATAAATAAATGGTTATTGAAGGGGCTACTCAAATCTCCTTTTTCGAGGGCTGTTTCTGGGTTGGAGGCTTCAACCCCTCCAAGATCCCATAAGAAAAAGACTGATTATCATACAAAGGCTAAGTTTCTTCCTTTGTCTCCATCTGGGGCACCAACCGAGATCCAAGAAGGCTAAGCTTTCTACTTCGTATCTGACTTTTTCAGCTCCAGCACTTTCGGTGCCAAGACCTTCAGCACAGAGGCCACCGGCACCATCTGTGTTTTTGGCACCGACTAGCGTGCCCTTTACCTTATCTGTACCAAGGGGCTCCTTGGTTCAGACTCCTCCACCGGCACTGACTATCCAGTTGGTGCAGACTGTAACCACATCGGCTCAGACACCTTCACAGAACAGACAACTCAGTTATTGACCGATTTTTTTTTCTGTCCCGGCCTCGGCGCCGACAACCACTTCGGCACGACCTTATTGTCTGTGCAGACCATGACTTCAGCACAGATTTCCTGGTGCAGACACCTGTAGTTCAGTTGTTTTCTGTGCAGACTGGTGAGGTGGGCACCGAGCTTGTCCCATTTTTGGATAGACCCAACTCTCCTTCAGTCGTGTCCATGAAATCCATCGTCTTATGGCTCAAGTGCTTATGGCCAGAGGTATCCCTCCCCCCAGGACCTATCCTTCCTTGGGAAGGTGATCACCCTTTGCCAAAGACCCCTACTTATTCTCTTCCTTCATTACCTTTGAAGCCCCTTGATATAGCAGTCTTTCCCCCTGTATGGTTCCCTTTAGGGACCTCACTAAGGAACTGCAGTTGCCTTCGTGGCAGGAGAGTTTTGCTGCAACCCAGGATGTCCGTTGTGGTGTACTTAATTTGATGTTTCACAGCCATCCAGGGACTCCGAGTCGGCAGGCTGAGCCACTTAGGGGAGTGGTGACCCCTGTCCTGGACACTCACCCCTCTTCAGGTGGACCGGCCTTCCAACTAATGGAGAAGGCTTTGGCGTCTGGCAATACTTTGCTGTCAATTTCCTCGCCCTCGTCTGGACCACTGTGTACACAAGTCGCTCCTAGCGGACACCGGTCGCAAGGGCCTCAGGATGCACTCCTACAGGAAACCCCTTTTGCATTGTCTTCCCCAGCTTCTCTGTCTGAGGAAGTTCATCGAAAAAGCTCATGCAAGAGGAAGCAAATGGACTCCGCAGAGGAGTCCCTTACTGAAGACAGACTTTGATGGGGAAGCGTCCCCTCGGTCACCCTCTTGAGGTATCCTTTGGTGATATTCTTGAAATCCTTTAACAGAGAGGTGACTGTCAGCTCTCTAACCTGACCTCTGAAGAGTGTGTTCCTACAGGCCTTTCGTGCCCGGCTCCCTACCTCTCCTGGGTTACTCCACCTGCTGACAAACTGGTCTGGCTCGTCGGGCAGTGTGCGTGGAAGGCTCCTAACATCATTGAGGCCATTCCCCGAAGGCCAGATAATTGTCTCCTCCTGCTACTGACCCCCCACTGGTCCAAAGGTCTTCCTGTAGATGCTCTGGTGGTGGTGGCCTTAACCAAGAAGTACCTGTCTGTAGAAGAGAGCCAGACTGTCCATCCGCCCAACAGTGTCACTGGCTCTGGACAGAATAGGGAAGTGTACTTTTGCATCGGCGACCTTTGCAATCAGGTCCCAGAATTATATGGCACCCTTTACCAGGCTTCAGAGGGATTCAATTTCTGAGCTCTTTGAAACTCTAGCTGGTACCATGTCCGAGGTCCGTGTCTGTGGCCTCTCAGCTGGCTACCATTGGATTGATATCAAACTCCTTCATGCACCTGATATCTCGCGCATCAGAAGGAGCAGCTAGAGCGGTGAGTTCAGGCGTTGTTTTGAGATGACACGCCTGGATGCACTTATGTAATTTTGTGGAACCTTTCAAGGCTTCCTTTCTCAATGCTCCCATTGAAGCCTCTTCATTGTTTGGACCCAAGGTTAAAAGCACACTGGCCAGATGTGAACAGGACGGTAATACCCTTTCTGTTTTGGGTGTCCGTTATTCTTCCATTCAAGAGTGGGAAGATATGGTACAAAGTCTCGGGGTCCTTTCCGTGACACAAGGCCGAGTTCTCCCCTAGAGGCAGAGGGGGAAACTTACAGGGAAGACTGCTTTTTGGGGCAGAGGGGGTCCATGTAACCAGGGTTCCAGGGTTTCTTTTCCTGGCCAATCCTACCAGTGTTCCTGAAGAGCGGCCAAACTCCTTACCTCTGGAGGTGGTTGGGGGTCCTCTCTCCTTGTACCCTTCTGCCTGGCTAACCATCACCACCAACTCTTGGGTACAAAGGATAATGACCAGAGGTGACCATATTCCCTTTGATCTTTGTCCTGCCCCCCCCCCCGAACCAACTTATTCGACGTTCCACCCAGTTAAAGGGGAAGAAGCAGCATTAGAGGTAGTAAAGCTGCTAAGAAAGAGTCATCCAAATAGTCCCTCCAGACCAGATAGGATCCGGATTCTACTCCATACCATTTTTGGTGCCAAAGAAAACTGGGGACTGGAGACCAATTTTGGATCTGTGTATTGAACAGGTTTGTAAGAGTACAAAAATTTTGGATGGTTACAATACAGTCTATCCTCCTGCTTTTGGAAAGACAATTGGATGTGCTAGATAGATCTTCAAGATGCGTACTATCACATAAAAGTGGACAGGCCATCAAGATTTCTGCGCCTCTGTGCAGGAGCCAGTCACTACCAGTGCAGAGTACTGCCCTTCAGACTCTCTACAGCCCCCAGAGTGTTCACAAAGTGCATGGCAGTCGTCACATCTCACTTGCGACTACAAGGATTCCAGGTGTTTCCATACCTGGACGACTGGCTCATCTCCGCCCCCACCAGACATCTATTGGAAGAAGCCCTGGCATACTCTCTCCTCACTGCCGAAAGGCTAGGCATAACCATAAACTGGCAAAAATCCAATCTCGCCCCATCTCAGTCCACAGAATTCGTAGGGTCATCTTAAATAGAAAGAATTGCAGCGCATCCATTCCCAGAGCACAGAATTCTAAGGATAAAGAAACGACTGATCCCAATCCTTTCAAGGGAGAAATCCACAGCTCACTCTGACCTACAGCTGTTGGGTTCCATGGTAACCTCCATCACCACTGTCCCCCTGGCCAGGTTTGACATGAGGCTTCTACAGTGGCTACTGCTCACCAAATGGTATCCTTTTCAGTATCCTCTTTCAGCCAAGATTCGAGTATCTCACAGGTGCAAATAAGATTTAAATTGGTGGATGACCCGCAACCTGTCACAATGGTCTCGCCCCTTCTCCACCCAGCAGCCCAAGGCTACAGTGACCACAGACGCCTCCCTGATGGGGTGGGGGTGGGGCTATGTCAGGGACACAGTCCAAGGTACTTCCTCCAAATTGGAGGCCCAACTGCATAGAAATGTTCTAGAGCAGAGGGCGGTACTTCTGCCGTTGCAAGCATTCCATCCCCTGCTGCCATCTAGGACTATTGCGATGCAATCGTACAACATGGCGGTCTGGTACATCTACAAACAGGGCGGAACCAGATCGAGAAGCCATGAGGATATGGCAATGGGCGATGGCTACCAACCTTTTTTTTCTAGCAACACACATTCCCAGAAGTTCAAACGTGATACTCAGCAGGTGCATTTTACAACCTCACGAGTGGTCCCTGAATCTCTTGATAGTGGCGGAGATCTTCCACCGCTGGGGCCGTCCTTGTTGCGACCCCTCTACATCCCCGACAAACTACAAATGCAGCAACTACTTCGCCCTGATTCCCCCTCTGGGGCAGTCACCCAGGGACGCTCTAGTCCACGATTGGCCCTCGGGCCTTCTTTATGCATTTCCATCTCTCCCCCTCATTCCCCAGTTTCTGAAGAAAGCCAGTCAGTTGAAGAGCAAGGTGATCCTCATAACCCATATTGGCCTCATCAGATTTGGCTCCCCTTCCTTTGGCCTCACCTGCTAGATCAACCATGGATTCTCCATCCAACCCTGGGGTTGATCTCCCATCCACAGAATCTGATTCATTCCAACTTGGACAGCCTGAAGCTCACAGCTTGGCTCCTCCAATTCTCTTGATTGCCAGGCAGAATGATCTTTTTCTGCCAGTACGGGACATTCTTATTGCAGCTCATAAGTCTTCCACTAGAATTGCTCATCTGGAAGTGGAAAAGATTTACCTGTTGGCTGAAAGAAAAGCAAGTAGACCCCTTTTCAGCACCAGTCTCTGTAGTACTAGAGTATCTAGCCGACCTGTTTCAATTGGTTCTATCGGCCTCTGCCATTAGTTTCATTTGGCTGCAATATCTAATTTCCATGAGGGTTCCAAGACTTCTCTGTCGCACAAATTATGCAAGACCTTTATAAAAGGTGAGAGCCATCTGAAGCCTCCTTTTAGAAAACCTATTCAACCAATGGGACCTGTCATTAGTTCTAAAAGTTCTGACAATGCCACCTTTTGAACCAGCTTCTTACGACCTCAAATATTTGTCATGGAAAACCTTGTTTTTGGTCGCCATTACTTCTGCCAGACTTATCTGAGCTTCAAGCCTTATGCATCAAGAGTCCATACTCTATTTTCATAGAGATAGTGTCTTTGAGAACTAATCCTTCCTTTCTGCCAAAAGTGATCTCTGAAATGTCAATCAAACCATTGAATTGCCAGTTTTTTTCCTAATCATTCAAACAAAGGAGAGTATGTCCTACATACCCTAGATATTCACAGGCATATTTGCTTCTGCTTGAACAGGACTAAGGCCTCTCATAAATCAGACCAGTTATTTTTGGCCTATTCTGGACCTAGATTAGGATATGCTGATGCTAAGGTCACATTAGCTAGATGGTTGAAAGACACTGACACCTTCATTTATACACAACGTAATATTACATTACCGACTACCATAAAGGTTCATTCGACAAGGTCGATGGCAACTTCTGCTGCCTTCCATGCCAGAACTTCTTTACATGACATCTGTGCAGCTGCAACTTGGGCTACGCTTCATACCTTCATCAATCATTGCAAATTGGATTGGGCCTCCAGGGGAAGAGCATTTTTTGGTTCTATGGAGCTCAGGAATGTCCTTCAATGAGAGCCTCCCAGGAATAGAGGTAGCTGGGGACTCTGTCCCATACGTAAGGAATGAACGAGGATTAACAGTATCAGATAAAGAAGTTGTCTTACCATAACGTTCTATCTGTATTGTTGATCCTCGTTCAGTCATTACGACCTTCCTCCCTCCTTCCCCCCCTCCTGTGGCTTCTAGTGGATTTCACCATCCGGTTCTTAGGTCATTTGACCAGAGGTAACCTCTACCTTCATTTGACTTGCAAACTCAATCTGAGGTAACAGTGAGAGGGGAATTCTGGATAAGAGTTTTAGCTTGAGAGTTTGTAGCTGACACAAGCTTGGAAGATGGCCGGCTTGGTTCCGAGGTCGGAACAGATACCCATATGTAATGACTGAACGAGGATCAACAATACAGATGGAATGTTATGGTAAGACGCAACTTCTTTTTTTCAACGTTTCCTGAGTGTGCCAATTCGAAAGAGTTAGATTTACTGCACTCTACTTGTCAAGTGGCTAAACGCTCATTACAGTGTGGATATGATGCCCAAGAAGCTTCAAGCAGGGCAGCAGTGTCTGGACCTGTCATTAGGAGACCTGCATGGTTGAAGGAACAAACCTCACCCTTATGTCAAATCTAAATTACTTGATGCACCCATGGATAAGGGCTGCTTGTTTGGAGTAAAATCAGAAGAGGTGCTTAAAAAGATGGAACACCAAGCAAAATCTATGCAAGCAGTAAAAGATTTCCTTCAGGTACAACCTAAGTTCAGCAGGAATTTTCCGTTAAAACACTGGTTCTTCCCTGCATATAGACAGGGGCGCAAGGTAAGCTCCGCAGGGACAGACCACCCAGATTCCTATCCCAGGGACAGCAGAGAGCCAAACAGTGGACCACTTCCACTCCAAAGGCAGGGAGTTTTAAGCCATCCCTATATGGCAAAAACTCAGTGACTCCCTCTCTCTGCTTTTATTTATTTATTACATTTGTTAACCAGGAAATAGTCTGACTGGGTGAGTTGCCTTTTTTCAGTGTAGGCCCGAGGAGAAAAGCTCCAGAAAAACAGTAAATGTATGTTTGATATTTGAGACTAGCACAAATATTAAAACAGCGCACTTAGTTGTTTGTGTAAAGGTTTCAACTACAAACAATAGTGTTACTAAATATAAATTATAATGTTGAGAACTTTCTAGGATTGTATTGACTTGAGCTTACAGTATATAACAGTGTAATTAGTGAATACTCTCCAAAAACTAGGAGGAAGGCTCTCCCTCTGCAAAGAAAATTGGCTTTCTGTAACAAAGGACCAATGAGTCTTAAAGATCATTTTTCAGGGATACAAATTCAACGAACTCCCAATTCTAAGAGGATACCCGGACTTGCCTCCAAATCAGTTGGCCGAGGCATTGAAATAAGTCCAAACTCTCATATGCCAAGGGGCAGTAGAACCTGTCCCCTCAGATCAAACAGGCAAAGGCTTTTATTCCAGACTATTCCTTGTTCCCAGGAAAGAGGGTACTTTGTGCCCCATTTTGATTCGATCCATTCTGAACACTTTCCTGGTGGTTCCCAAATTCCAAGTGTTAGCTTTGCAGCAGCTGCTGCCTGTGCTGACAAAATGCCTGGTTAGTTACCCTAGATCTAAAAGATGCCTACCTCCACATCCCCATAAGAGAATCCTGCAGGAAATGCCTTCCTTTCAGAGCAGGCTCACAACACTTTTTTAGTTCTCTGTGCTACCCTTTGGCTTGTCTACTGCTCCCAGTGTCTTAACAAAATGCTTAGCCCCGGCCATAGCCTTTTGCAGACGTTAAAATATACAAATTTACCCTTATCTGGATGACTGCCTCATTTAGGCAGATTGCAAAGAAAAGCTCCTCAAGGACCTCGTCTTTGTCAAAACCCTACTAACCTTAGGGTACACCATCAGCAAGAAGAAATCAAAGCAGACACCCTCCAGGAAGATCATTTTCTTGGGAGCACTGCTGGATACAGCATCCCAAATGGCCTTTCTATCACCAGAAAAGCAGAGCTTCCTGCCTCTTTTAATCAGCTGGTTTCCAGAAGTCACTCACTGCGAGGAAGTTCCTGCAAGCCTTGGGATACATGGCATCTTGCATCCTTCTAATTCCTCTGGCGAGGCTTCACATGAGAACTTCAGTGGCACTTAAAGAACCTTTGGTGTCAGCACTCTGAACCTCTAGAGACCTCTCTCCCTATGATCCCCTGTATATGGGCTGTGTTTCTGTGGTGGTCAGGGGCCTGTGTCCCGAACAGGGGTCTTTCCTTCATCCTCTGCCTAACTGGGTAGACCATTGCCACAGATGCCTCAGACGTAGCTTGGGACGTGCACCTAGAAGACAGGTGCACCCAAGGTCTTGGGGATGCCCAGCACCTTCCCTTACACATCAACCAGAAGGAAATTATGGCAGTACAAATGGCTCAGACACCCTTCAAACCCCATCTCAAGCCAGGGGTTCTCCTTATCTAGACAGACAACACCACAGTAATGTGGTGCATCAAACAGGGAAGGCCCCAATCTTACCCTCTGTGCAGGCTAACCATGAACCTCTTGCTGACCACCTCTTCCATGGGACTACATCTGATAGCCCAATACCTACCAGGAGTCAACAAGACCATGGTAGATCACTTAAGCAGAAACTTACTGGACCCCCATGAATGGCAGCTCCACAGAAAAATATTTTTACAAATCACTCTGGCATGGGGGACTCCGGAGGTGGATCTCTCTGCTTATCTCAAATATCAGCTGAAAATATTCTGTACCAGGGAGTATCACCACCTAGCGTGTAAGGTGGATTCCTTGACCTTCCCCTGCAACACCCTGTGTGTCCGCATTCCCTCATCTGCCTCTTATTCCAAAGGTACTGATCAAAGTAAGGGAGAAGAGACCAAAGGCCATCCTCATTGCTCCAGATTGGCCCAGACAACATCAGTACCCTTTACTGCGCAGTCTGACCTTACAGCCTCCCAGGCAGCTTCCTCTGATCTCTTAACTCGCAGGGGGGGGGGGGGAACTGCTGCAGCCAGACTTAGACTCCCAAGCTGTCAGCATGGCTAATACTTTAAAGGCAAACAAGGGGTCCCTGTTAAGCAAACAGGACCCAGATATTATTAGAGGCCAGAAGGCCCAGCACCAGAAAAATCTTACGCAGGAAAATGGAAAAGAATTCTGCTCCTGGAGCCAGTCCAGAGGGGGCAATACCTCACAAACTTCCATCCCTCTTACCTTGGACTACCTAGCGGAGCTACTTTATAGTGGTGGCTCATTCTCTATTAAAATCCATGCCTCTGCCATTTCAGCTCATTTTGATGCAGAACAGACTCTGTTCTCCCATCCTTTGATTAAACAATTCCACAGAGGGGCTTCTAATATTTGACCTCCCAGAAGGCCACCCACTCCAGCTTGGGACCTGAATTTAGTTTTGGAAAAACTAACTTTACCACCATTCGAACCTACTGCTTCAGCAGAGCTAAGATACCTCTCCTGGAAGACTGCTAGTCTCCTAGCTATCACCTCAGCCAGAAGGGTTTCAGAACTTCAGGCACTGATGGCCATTGAGCCCTTTATCTTCCGTGCAGACAGGGTCTCCCTGAGGACCAGTCCCACCTTTATCCCCAAGGTGGTATCTAATGTAACTTTCAGCCAGGCCATACATCTACCCACTGTTTTTCCTAACTCTCAAGACAAGGGGGAAAGATATTATCTGGACCATACTAAACCCTTCAGGAAAATGGACCAGCTACTTGTCAGCTTTGCCCCAGGGGCAGAGGGGAAGCCCATTTCCAAACAAACCAATTCCAAATGGATGTCCCACTGTATCCGTTTCTACTGCAGATTGCATGGGACCCCCCCCCCCCAAGTCTGTTCGAACCCATTCCACTAGGGCAGCCTCTACTTACACAGCATTCCTCAGAGGTGTTCCCACCAGGGACATCCTGGAAGCTGCCACCTGGACTTCTGTCCATGACTTTGCCAAGCATTACCACCTACCTCTGTTTTCTAAGGCTAGGTCAGGGTTTGCCTCTGCAGTTCTGCAGGGCGTGTTGACCCATTTCTAGGTTTCTTAAAAATCCTACCACCCCTCTCCTCAGCCTTGGGAATCCTCCCACAGATGATGACTGCAACAGTGAAACACGAGCATAGTGCAGTTACCATAAATGTAGATGTTAGTGTATTCACTGTTGCAGTCCTGGTTTCCCACCCTCCTTCCCCCTTATCTTTCTTTAGGGAGACGCAAGTTCCTAATGGCTGCTTTTAGCCACCAGTACCACTTCACCATATTTACTTAGGCATCTGACTGGCAAGAAAAACTGATGTAGTGGCATCGGCTGCCTTCCTTTATAGCACTGACAACATGACTTCAGGCAACAAGCGGCAGCAGCTGACGCAGAAAAGCATTGACACTGGTATTCGGGCTGGCAGAGGGCTACCACAGGAGGCGAAACCCCACAGGTGATGACTGCAACAGTGAATACACTCTAACATCTATATTTATGGTAAGAGTACACAACTGTACTTTTTGCAAGGCCTCATAGACTCACCTCCCAGACTCCTACCTAAAGCTTCGGTACTCTCTACTGTTCTGAATACTGCAACATGAGAATAGAAGGACATAGAATAGTTGTAAGAAATTAACATAACCATAGATGTCCTTCTCTTCCATTTTGCAGTATTCAGTCCCCACCCTTCTACCCCCCTTTTTTCCTTTTCCCTTTTGGGGTTTTTTGGTTCTTTGCATCCTAAAAGCGTATAACAACTGCAACATAGCTCTGCATCTTGAATACCTCCTTGACTGGTGGTATGTTACTGTATGCGGCAGTCGGTTCTGAGTTGGATACATGCAGATGTCACATATACCAGATGTTGTTTTATGGCCCTGACATGCAAAGTCTCACGTACCCTTAATCAAGATACTTTGGTATACTGGCCGGATGTCCGGTGCTACAGGCAGCGAGCTCTCTGCAGTTATGAATACTGCAACATGAAAGAGAATGACATCTGTGGTTATGGTATGTTCTTGTACAACTATTCTTGATTGCAACTGGAGAGAAATAGCCAAGTAATGGAATACTGGAATGGCTGGGAGGTAGCTACTGCTCTGG
Source organism: Protopterus annectens (assembly GCF_019279795.1). Classification (NCBI taxonomy): domain Eukaryota; kingdom Metazoa; phylum Chordata; order Ceratodontiformes; family Protopteridae; genus Protopterus; species Protopterus annectens. The sequence goes on from NC_056735.1 coordinate 1,126,624,625, forward strand.
GAAGGATGCTTTGTGTGGAGGACCCTGATGTCCATTACCCTGCTTAGGCCCCCATTTGACCACGTTCTGGCTGTAGGTTAAACTCATGGTAATTTAACACCAGTGCTGTCTTTCTCCTATTCTCTTTCCAGGACCATGTTTTTTTGGGGGGAGGGGGCAGGGGGTAGTGTCCTCTCTGTATTAGCCTAGTTAAGTGAAAGATAAGAGATGTGGATCAGGGAGATAACTAAATGTTACAACATTCTTTTTTCCATCCTGTCTTGCAGTCAGTTGACTTACTAAATGTCCCATCAGGCAAATCTGGAGAATTAAAAAGCTTTCCATAAAAAGAGCCACTTGAGACCATTATGCCAGCAAGGACTTTGGATTTTAAAGTTATGTTTTGTTCCTGAGAAAACAAGGAACCCTAGGACTGTAGCGCAGTGGGGGATAGCCTTGGCTCACTTAATCCTCCGAGTCTTCACTTGTGAAGAAGAGCTTGGATGTGCTATTTGGGAATTCAGGACAATTATCTGTATATCATTACCAAGCATTTTGTTGCGTTGTCATAGGAGGCCCTATCTGGTAAGAATACTATCCTCTAAGCAGGACTATTGCTGCGGGCATTAAGACTACAGAAAGAGTGGAAGCAGCATCTTCGTAGAGCACACAACAAACCTTAAAATTTTAAAAGCTTTGTCTTAAAAGCAGTACCAGACTTTCAGATAAAACCTTCCCCACAAAAATGCAGATGCTTTTATACAAAAGTCATACTCCACCTCATAATGACATCCTCTTAAAGGCATACAAAACAACAACTAAACCATATAAAAATATTTAAATCTTTACTTATAAAAAACTTTAAAATTATGTTTTAACAATGAAACTGTCTCATTAATAAAATAAGTTAATTTACCTTTGAAATGCTTTAAATGTGAGCAAACTAGTAATAGAAAATGTTTCATTAAGTCTTGTAAAGGTAACAGAATTAAAATGTACTTAACAAAACAATTCTTTTATTTCCAGGTGTAATCCAGAAACCATGTCTAACATTAGGAATCAGTTCAGTATTGAACATTTCAAGTGATAACCAAGGAAAGCAACTAAATGCCTAGCATGTTGGCTGCATTTAACTTGGAAATGGCATAAAGTTATCTTAAACTTGCGTTCTGTTTTTCCTATGTAGTAGGCAGAACAGCATTCACATAGGGCAGTGTAACCTACTATTACAGTTTCTGAGCTGTGGACAGTGAAACTTTTTTTCTGGTTGACACTAATACCATTGTCAGATGTTCGTGTTTCACTGTTGCAGTCATCACACTGTGTTATCTGCCTGTAGGTAGCCCTCAGTTGGCCCGAGTACCAGAGACTTAGTATTTTTGCGTCGGATGCTGTCACATCTTCCATGATATCAGGGGTATAAAACAGGCGACCGACGCTATTACATCAGTCTTTCTTGCCGTGGAAGAGCCCGAAGCAATTCACAAAAGTGCCGGTCGGCCACTACCTGTAATTTTTGTTTTTGAGTTATTAATCCTGAAGTCTTCTAAAGCTAAGTAGCCCGTTGGGGATCCTTTTTTCTTGCTCTGATGTCAGAAAAAATGTAACAATTACCTTGCCTGTGGAAAGCAAATACCTGACAGGTTTTCATTCTTACTGTGTCACCAGTTTAGGCTCAGACCACGACGTCTCTCCATGTCGGTTTTGTGCCTTGTTTAATGCCCGAACTATTCGTCGTTGGGCTATCTTTGTTGCTGAATTCTTTTGATCTCGTTCTCCGTTTTCCAAAATGGCTTCAATAATACATCCAATACTGATCTTCCCAAAAAAAGTAGATAGAGATGGACTGCATAGGTCCAAAACTGCTGACGACGCTTCTGTTCAGCTGGCTCCCAGTCTGCCGCTACTCAGTGAGGCGCTTTTGCAGTCCCTGATGCCCGCTTCTGTGGATTTGCAGGCCTCTGCTGAGACCCATTCGGTGTCCGGTATACCACGAGATGCTTCAACTATGAAACCTGCGGATGCTTCTGCCTTGGGATGGGTCTTGAGCCGCTGTTTAGGCACCAGCTTCTGAGTGTGTTCTGTCCTAACGATGTTCGAATTAAACAGAACTTTTTTTAGCCAAAACTACAGAGTTTAAGCCTAGGGTATGCACTACGCTTAGAAAACCGAGAAAAGCGCATGCTGAAGCTCACATGCCACAAAAACAAATGCTTACAATGGTTTAAGACCTTATTACACTAATTGGGGGAAGCCATCCTTCTGCCAAGAGAGAATAGAGTTCCCTTCTGATTCTACAGACCAGGAGTCCGATGACTCTGACCCTTCTGATTATCAGGACATGCCCTTAGCCTATGAGGATTCAGATGCAGAGGAATCCATTCCCTCTGACTCCCCTCCAGAGGATTTTTCTTTTGGTGAAACCTTGCATACTTTCCGAGCATTTCCACTGAGAATGCCAAGACTACCCTCAGTCCAAAAAGAGACTCGAGAATTTTTATAGTTGTCTCAGCACAGACCTCTAGCTATACCCCCTGTCCTGGATGTTGTAGATGTTTTTATGGAATCCAGTCTTATTCCAGACAAACTACCCCCGGCCCCTAGGAAACCTAACTGGTACTACAGAGTAACAGATCCCCACAAGTTTCTTTTCAAGAATCCTACTACTGATCCAGAGAATTTCCCAGGGACCTAAAGGTAGTAAGGCTACAACAGCCAAAAATCCTACCCCTTACGACAGGGATTCCAGAGCTTTAGACAGATGGGTTAAGAAGGTATATACCTCTGCAACTCTTGCTGTCAGGGCATTGAATTGCTAGTTTCACATGTATCAGCAACATATTATGGACCTAATGAAACAAAAAATTGTATTCCTTCCAGATTGTGCAGAAAACAAAGATTTACAAGAGCTAATGCATGCTGCAAACCAAGTTAGTAGGCATACTTTGCAGTGTGGCTTTGATGCTGTAGAAGCATCTTGCAGGGCTGCAATCACTGGTTCTGCACTGAGAAGGCAAGCTTGCCTGAAGGAGCAAACTTTACCAGATCATGTAAAATCCAAATTACTAGATCCTCCTTTAAATAAGGACTGTATGTTTGACACCAAAGCAGTAGTGTTTTTTAAAAAGATGGAAGAAAAAGCTAAATATATGCAAACTGTTAAAGAATTCTTACAACTGCAACCACCTAGATTCAGTAGGCATTGCCCTTCAAAGCAGTTGTCCATTATATCCCCTTCAGGCCTTCCCAGACAAGACCCAGGGGAAACAGGCCGCCCAAACTACAGTCTCGGGTTATGCAGAGATCTAAGCAATGGCATGCCCCCATCCCAAAAACAGGGAGTGGTAAGCCACCCCCTATGGAAAAAGTTCACAATGACTTTTCATGTCTACTTCCCAGCCCTGCCCAGCTGCTTGTGCCCCTAGGAGGAAAACTTGCCCTTCATGCAAAAAACTGATGTCCATCACTCAGGATTGATGGATCCTCAACATTGTATCCCAGGGGTACAATTTCTACTTCCATTCACTGCCAACCCCAAGCGGGTTTCCAGATCTTCATCCAAACCAGTGGGCAGAGGCCCAAAAACAAGTACTTTCCCTGCTGCAATATCAGAGCTATTCAGCCTATTCCAGTAGAACAAAGGGGTCAGTGTTTCTACTCCAGACTTTTCCTAATGCCCAGAAAAGAGGGCTCTTGGCACCCTATCCTGCATCTTTCAATTCTCAACACCTTTCTGATGATCCCAAAATTTAAGATGCTTACCCTGCATCAGCTTCTCTCTATGCTAGCCGAGGATGCCTGGCTAAGCACGCTAGACTTGAAAGGAGCTCATCTGCACATCCCCATCCCCATAAGGGAGTCCTACAGGAAATATCTATGTTTCAGGGCAGGATCTATGCACAGTCAGTTCTCTGCACTTCTCTTTAGCTTATCTACCGTGCCAAAAGTATTCACAAAAAGCTTTTTCTCCAGCCATTGCATACTGCAAGCAGAGAAATATCCAAATTTTACCCATACTTGGATGACTGCCTGATTCAGTCAGTCAGGAATTGCTGCATCAGCACCTGGCATTTGTAAAAAGCCTTCTCACTTCATTGGGGTATTCCAATGAAAAGAAATCTCAACTGGTACCCAGTCAAAAGATTGTATTCCTGGGAGCAAGCTTGGACACAACTTCCCAGATGGCATTTCTAACTTCAGAAAAACAGGTCTGACAGACTACTTCAAATGGCCACCAGAACCCAGCTATCTGCAAAAAAATGCTGCAAGCCCTAGGGTTCGTGGCCTCATGTATTCTGCTAATTCCATATGCAAGACTGCATATGAGGAAATTTCAATGGTCTTTGGTGCCAGCATTCTCATGAATTGGAAATAGCCATTCCTATCATACCTTGTCTAAGGGCAGAGTTCCTTTGGTGAGCAGAAGAATACAACCTCAACAAGGGACTGCAGTTCACTCAACCCTACGCTTTCCAAACCCTGACAACAGACGCATCAGACTCTGCTTGGGGGGGCTCAGATGGCACACAAATGCATTCAGGGCCACTGGAGGCCAAGGCGGATTCTCCTGCACATCAATCAGATGCTAGCTATACAGAATGCTCTTGACAGCCTTCAGATACCCAATCCTTCCAGGACAACATCTGCAAAATGGACAACACCACAGTTGTGGTACATAAACAAGCAGGAGGGAACCCATTCTTACCCACTCTGCAGGATGTCCTTCAAGGATGCATCTGCAGTCTTTACAAATGGGTTGTCCTGTCGTCAGGCAGCCCTTCGGTCGGCCGGATTCCAAAGTCTGGGTCTGGCTTCGGCTGGTGTCGCACTTCACCCGACGTCATTGCGGCAGTTATTCGGGTATAAAGGCATCAGCCGACGCCATTTTCCTCAGTCTTTCTTGCCGGAGGGAACCCATTCTTACCCACTCTGCAGGTTAGCCATGGCCCTGTGGAACACAGCCTTGAGCAACCAAGTCCATCTACAAGCTCAATTCCTGCCAGGCAAGCAAAATTCACTGGCAGACAACTTGAACAGAAATCTCCTAGACCCGCACAAGTGGAAATTGGAGCCCAGCACATTCCACCTTCTGATCAAGAGGTGGGGGACAACAGAGGTGGATCTCTTTGCCTTCTCCGAGAACTACCAGTTAAGCAAATACTGCACCAGGAACCCTCACAGCAGGTCTTGGAAGGGTGGATGCCCTATCCTTTCAATGGGAAAATCTCACAATCTATGCCTTCCCCCTCTGCCCCTTCTCCTAAGAGTAGTACTAAAGATAAAAGACAAGCCAAGGGCAATTCTAATTGCCTCGGACTGGCCACTCCAGCACTGGTGCCCACTCCTGTCTGTGCAGCCTGACAACAGAACAGTGCTACCCTTTCACCTTCACAACACTCCTACCCTGCTGTCTCAGCAGGAGGGACAGATTTTGCATCCACAATTGCTAACACTAAACTTTGCAGCCTGGCTTATCCCTTGAATACCCCCCCCCCCCCAGCAACTCTCAACAAACAGGTGCTGGACGTCATTCTTGAAGGCAGAATGCCTAGTACAAGAAATACTATGCTGAAAAGTGGAAAAGATATGTTTCTTGGACTCACCCTAAAGGAAAGGACACAGCAGTGCCCTCCTTAACTGTAATCCTTGAATACCTAGCAGAACTACTCCACAGAGGTCTTTCCTTCTCCATTAAGATTCATACCTCTGCCATCTCTGCTCATTTTAATACTGAGCCACCTCTATTTTCTCACCCTCTCATCAAACAGTTCCTGAGAGGAGCTAACAACTTAAGGCCCCAAAGGAGAGCGCCCACCCCTGCCTGGGACATCTCTGTATTAGAAAAACTCACTCTTCCACCTTTTGAACCTGCTGCTTCAGCAGAGTTAATATTCCTCTCTTGAGGAAACAGCTTTGCTTTTAGCCATAACTTCAACTAGAAGAGTGTCCGAGTTACAAGCACTAATGGCTGTGGAACCATTCATTCATTATTTTCCATGCTGCCAGGGTTTCCCTCAGGACTAACCTGTCCTTTATGCCTAAGATGGTGTCTAGTGGGGCTGTAAACCAATCCATCCAATCTTCCCTAACCCTCAGAATAAAGGGGAAAGGATCCTGCACTCTTTGGACGTGCACAGGCAGCTTAGATTCTACCTTGATAGAACTAAGCCTTTCAGAAAATCTGACCAGTTGCTAGTCTGCTTTGTTACAGGGGCAGAGAGGGTAAGGCCATTTCTAAATGGATAGCACACTGCATCCGTTTCTGCTACAAGCTCTATGGAAAACCAACCCCTCAGGAGGTCCGAACACATTCCACTAGGGCTACTTCTACCTCTACATCATTTCTCAGGGGAGTCCCTACCAAGGACGTTCTGGAAGCTGCAACCTGGAGTTCTGTACACACCTTCACCAAGCATTACCACTTACCTGTCTCTTCCAAATCCAGGGCTGGATTTGCTATAGCAGTCTTGCAAGGCCTACTAGCCAGCCCTAACACTTCTTGACTGCCTTCACCCTTCCTTAGCTTTGGGAATCAACCCAAGTGTGATGACTGCAAGAGGAAGCACTAAGAACATAGTACAGTTGTGTACACGACATAAATGCTGATGCCTGAGTATATTTGCTGTTGCAGTCCTGGTTTCCCTCCCTCCAACCCCCTGGTTTTCTTCATCTACCTCTCCTCTCTGGCTGTTTTTAATGGCATTGGTGTTTACTTTTTACTGGTGGTGCTTCCACCATAAACTAGCTCCCTATTTGGGGGCTCCTTACATTTGGGTCAAGAAAAACTGATGTAATGGCGCCTGCTGCCTGTTCTATACCCCTGACAACCTGATGTCCTGGAAGAAGCGACAGCATCCAACGCAGAAATACTAAGACTCTAGTATTCGGGCCGACTGAGGGCTACCTTCAGGCATGTAACCCAAATGTGATGACTGCAACAGTAACATCACTCTAACATCTACATTTATGGTACGTGTACACAGCTGTACTTTTTAACATGCTTACAAATATTGCACATATTACATTTGGCCAGTCCTTTCACAACATTGGTAAACAGTTTTTTTTGTTTCAAAAACGTTCTTAAGAGACTGCACTCACCTATGATTATGGAGTATTCACCCAGCTGTTTTACTCATTCAGGATTCTCTAATTATAACCCAGTTTCATTTCAAAATGCCTTCTATAATTCTATAATCTGTAGGAGGAGGTAGTGAAAAAACAGACCACCTGTAATTAAAATGAACTTCAGAAGTGGCTAGAACTAATGAGTCAGGATTGTTTCCTGTGGGTCCTTTATATTGTTATGCCACCATTAGTGGGTGTAAAGTTGTAGTCGTATAAAATGGGAACATACAGTGTTTCTTTTTTTTTTTTAATTCAATAGCTAACTCCTGAATAAGTGCTCTCTTCATAAACGTAGTTTTTAAATGACCACATTCTCGTAAAAGTCATCTGAACTAGTTTTCCAATGGGCTGCCCTTTAACCACTGATTTATTTTGCTTTTAAGGATGTGCACTGGAAAAATGCAGAAATCCATTTAAGTGGGTTTTCTATAGATAGATGATGTCAAACTAAAACTAGTAGGTTCCTTTTCCAATCATCTATCCAGATGTATCATCTGATCTTTACTTACCTGGTGTGTAAACTTAAGGAAGTCAGTGGTCCCATTTGTTGCATTCTAAAACTAGGGGAATTTTGTTTTTTCTGAATCAAGCCGTAAAACAAAAATGTCATCTTGGTAATGTACATAAAGTACCCACAGGTTACAAAATGCACTGCTGAACAAAAATTTCTTTCCTCATGTGAACGTAAACTGCATTAGCATACAACCCCACACAGGCAGACCCCATGGCCACCCCTTTAGTTAGTAAAAAAAATATTGAATTTCAAGAAATATATAGTTATGTAAAACAGCTTAAAGTAAATCCTGTTTTGTCCAAAGTCTGTCAGCATTCAGAAACTCTGCAAACCAAGGCAACCCTATTCATGTGTTAAAGGAAGCTTCCCCATTGGGGCAGTTAACTATTACAATAATTAGAGAAGCCAACAGTAACCGTAGCCAAATGAGGATCAGTGCGATGAGTGCATAGTCAGCATTTGGGCTTGACAGCAAGATAGTCTGGATCTTCTTACACACTTTATGAAGGGTGCATCTCTAGACAAAGTTATGTACATACTGGAATGATAGAGCTGAAAGAGTTAGGTTTGTCCTGTGTATTATGTTCTCCCTTCATGCCTCCTCTTTTGACATCTGGTACAGTGATCCCCTTCTCTCTCGCTCTCTCCTACTGTAAATTTTTTTTCCACTTTTCAGTGCTGCTGCAGAAGTTTTACTGAGGGGAGGGTAACCACATTGCATAACAGGGAAGGAGAATATTCTCATCTGTTTGGGGAAAAATGCTTGTGGCATTCCTTAATTTTGTGGTGAATAGTCGTGTATCTTGCAGATCTGTTGTGGTAAGTACGTAATTTTTCATTTGTTTCCAATTCCATATTTCTTCCATTAATTTTTCTGCCCCAGGATATTCAGAGTGCATGTGTGTTGTAGCAATTCGTCTGACCGCATAATACTTGCCTTTTTTCCCTAACTAGACAACTGGTTCCTAGCTGCAACATCCAGAGATGGTCTTTTTAAGCAAATATAGTATGTGTTCAAGTAGTGAATGTTAAGTGCCAGCTATGTATACCTTAAGAGATGACCTTTATTTGTGGCTCTCTTATCCTTAGCAAAGATCCAGGCTATCCTGGATTTGATAGATAAGCTTAGTCCACTGTTGCATGGTGACAGTTTTCCCCTTGGCAGAGGTCCTAATGGTGGCTTTGTTTCAGATGCTTCTGTGCTCAAATTTTAAATGAGGGTCTGCCAGTGATGTTTCCTTGTGTAGTGGTTTCAAGAGGCAAAGTCTTTTTTGCCCTAATTTCGGTATCCAGGATTTGCAAATCTGACCACTTTTGGTAGGCCTGTCCCAGGTAACTAGTAACTTATAAACCCATTACCCTAGACATTACTGTGGCCACAATGAGATACATTTTCCTTCAGTTAGGAGGGGAGAATTTGAAAGGGTTTATGTGCTAACATATGTGGACTAAACCATGTTCATTCAGTCCAACAATTTGGCAATATTTAAACAGGTTTGGGGAGGGTTTTCATTCCTATACCCATGTGCAGAGATGTTGAGGTTTTGGCAACAATCCATTGTGTTGGGCAGTTTTCTCATAGCCACTTGTATCTTAAGTAAGCTAGTCGTCTGAAAGTCAGACTGCGAGTCGGTCTGTACTGATTCCTTTCAAGTTGTCATTTCAGTTCATTCGTGGTGGAGAAGATTTACAAGGGGACAGGTCAGTATGTGACTTTTTGCCTCCATGGCCAATGACATGCCATTATTACTTTCACCCTTGTACACCTCACTCTATTAGTCAAATTGCAAATGTCCTTCAAGGATGCAACTGCAGTCCTGACATATGGGTTGTCCTGCCTCAGACAGCCCTTCGGTCGGCCGGATTCCAAAGTCTGGGTCCGGTGTCGGCTGATGTCGCCCTTTCCCCGACCTCAGAGCGCCTGGGGTATAAAAGCGTTAGCCGACGCCATCTTCTTGAGTCTTTCTTGCCGTGCAGCGCCAGAAGCAGAAGCAGTTCGCAAGTGCCGGTCGACCAGCTCCTGTGTTTTCAGCTACTGAAGTCTTCAAAAAAGCTAAGTACCCCGTTGGGGACCTTTTCTTGCCTCAGCTGATGTCAGATAAACTGTGGGAAACAAATACCTCATAAGGATTTCCACTCTTACTGCTTACCCTGCCTAGGCCCAGAACACAACGTCTCGGCCTGTACCGCTTGTGCTTCTTTCAATAAACGCACTCTTAGGCGTCGGACAGAGTTTGCACAGGATTATTTTGGGGAAGATTTCTGTTATATCATGCCATCGGAACTTCCGACAGCACATTTACCTAAAAACGGAAGGATAAAGACAGACACCCGCGGTCTCTGCCGACACCACGCTTTGGCCTACCGCGAGTGTCTCTGTCTCTTCTGAGCCAGTTTCTCCACCGCCACAGACAGATGACACCACCCCACTGATTACTTCGGTACCGGAGGCCAGCTCGGTGCCGGTTTCTGTTCTCCCCTCTGAGACCGTAGCCCAGGATATTTCTAACACCATTTCAGTGGATAAGACTACTCCAGCACGCGGGGCTGCCAGGCCTCCAGTGTCTGTCCATTAAGGCATACACACGTGCTAAGGCTGCCAAACAGGCTAAGTCTCTCTCTCCAAGATCTGTTTCTCTGGGATCCACTTCTGGTTCTCAAATTTTAAGTTTAGCTGAGGACCTTATTTCCTTAATTAGGGGTTCTCAGTCACATCCAGATAGAGGCTCTCAGCCTCCTTCTGTCAGGAGGCCTAGGGTTGAGCAGGTAGATCCCCAGTCCTCCGAGGCCTCAGGTGATTGTGCACATTCAGACTACCAGGAGGAGGCCTTCCCGGCCTACGAGGATTCTGATGCGGAGGAATCCATTCCCTCTGCTTCTCCTCCTGAGGAGTTTTCCTTTGGGGAAACGCTTCATTCCATGAGGGAACACTTCAAATGGCAAGGCCAAGAATACTCAGATTCTAGGAGAAGGTTAAGGGAATTTTTAAAGCTACCTCAGCATAGACTCTTAGCTATTCCTCCTGTTTTAAATGTTTTAGATGATGTGTACTTCAAATCTAGTGTTTCCCCTGACTCCCTCCCCCCTGCTCCTGTCAAGCCAGACAGGTACTACAGGGTCCCAGACGCATCACTTTCTGTACAAGGACCATACTGCTGACCCTGAAACTATTTCTCAGGGGCCTAAAGGGGTTTCCTCCACTACTGCTAAGAATCCGCTTCCTTCGGAAAGAGATTCTCGGGCTTTAGAAAGGTGCGGCAAGAAAGTATATACATCTTCCACCCTTTCTATGCGAGCATTAAATTGTCAATTGTAGAGCAGCAATGACAGGTGCGGTCATACGCAGACATGCTTGGTTAAAGGAACAAACATTGCCAGACCATGTGAAAATTAAGCTTTTGGACGCACCACTAGAGAAACATAAGCTATTTGGTGCTACTGCACAAGAGGTTTTAAAGAAAATAGAGGAAAAGGCAAAATCAGTGCAAACAAAGATTTCCTCCAGGTACAGCCTCCAAGATTCAGCAGGAATTGGCCTTCTAAGCATTGGTCCTTTCCAGACACAGACAAATTTCAAAGAGGCAAAAACAGACGTGGTAGAGGGCAAACTCGAGGCTCCTACAGAGGACGTCAATGGCAGCCTCCGAACCAGAGAGGTGGGGCAGGACCTTCCACTGCTCCGCAGGGACAATCTCAATGACTTGACTTTGACTCTGCCATCCAGGGCTCAATTAGAAGCACCTTTGGGCGGAAAATTATCTTTATTCTCACAAAATTGGCACAATATTACAAAGGACAAATGGATACTGGACATAATAGACAAAGGATACAGATTCCACTTTCATACACTACCAACAAGACATGGCAGGCCAAACCTGCCACCAAATCAAAGGGCAGAGGCACTCAAACAAATAAACCTAAACAACAACACCACTATAAAAGGTCATAAAATAAAACGACTGAAGAATGCCAGTGAGTAACAGCTCTACTTTCATAAAATTTAATGAACAGTTCAACTTTTCAGTTCAACTTCTCTAGTGCCTCGGCCACAGCCTTTACAGAGTAAAAAATACAAACATCACTCTAAGCAGTATATATAACAAGTCAATCAATTAGTACAACTAAACAATTAATTAGTCAATTATATAAAAAAACTCAATGTTTAAAGCTATAACAGTTAAATAAAACTATGCCAGTTACATTCCTTATTGAGTCCATATGGACATAAGGTATTATATTTCATAATAAGAAGTGATTTTTTTTGTCTTAATACACTTTTTTGAAAATCAACATTATTAAAATATAATGGTACATGTTCCAATATAGAAACTTTCATACAATTCATGTTACCATGATGTTCATTGTTAAAATGTTCAGAGATAGGGCTACTCATTTTTTTTTCTTACATCTCTAACATGTTCTTTTATTCTGTAAGATAAAGCCCTTTTAGTTTCACCAATGTAATATTTCTTACAAGAGCAAAAAATAACATAAATAACTCCAGTACTAGAGCATGAATACCTATCTCTATTAAACTTTTTACCATTTATTTATTTTATCTCAGTGTTTATATATTTACAAATAGAGCAATTGTTACAAGGAAAAGTTCCTCTTTCAATGACATTGGTTACCATGATTTTTTTCTTTGTACACACTATGTACTAAAAAATCTTGTATATTTTTGCCTCTTTTGTGTGATACAACCAATTCCACATTTCTAAGTGAAATGATTTCCTTTTTTGCAAAGTGCCAATATTTTTTTATTATACCATTAATAATAGGGGAAAAGTTAGTGTATTTAGTTACAAAAAATAATTTATCCTGATCCAATTCATTATTATTGTAACTAATTGATCTATATTTATTAACTGCTTTATTTATTTTAGTTTTTTTAAACACTTCATTAAAACTTTCCATAACACTAAATTCATTGTACCCTCTATCAATAAACATGGTAGCTGCCCTTGAAGCTTCATTAAAAGCTAGTTCAGCATCACTGCTCAGTCTTTTTATTCTAATAAATTCACCATATGGAATAGCTGTTAAAGTATGGGTAAGATGACAACTACTACCACACATTTTCCAATTCATTTGATCAAATTTTCTGTGTATACTGGTCTGTATTCTTTTACCATTTACCCCCATTAGGGCAATATCCAAAAAATTAACTTTTACTCCTATGTGGGTGTCATCAAATTTAATACCTAAATTATTACTATTTAATTCATTAATGAATTCAGTAGATAAATCATAACCTCCATGACAAAAATCAGATCATCTATCAATCTATAGTATCCAACTACATGATTCGTAAAAAATTTGTTTTGTTTTCAAAAAAATCCCATAAATAGGTTTGCGTAGGCGGGGGCAAAAGCAGCCCCCATAGCTGTTCCCTTCAATTGTTGGTACAAAACACCATTAAACTCAAAAATATTGGGAGTCAAACAGAATTCGATAAGCTCCAATATATAATGTGTGTTCGGATTATCACCCATAAAAAATATTGCTTCTAAACCAAACTTATGGGTTATGTTGGTGTAAAGACTCACTACATCCGTAGTGATAAAATACATTCCTTCTAACCAACGAACATCCTGTATCTTATAAAGAAAGTCATAAGAATCTTTAATATATGAAGGCAGTCTAACAACTTCTTTTAACAAATGTTCATGTAATAAGCTGCATAAATTGTATGTAAAAAAAAAACATAAGCAGATACAATTGGACGACCAGGGGGTCTTTCTAAGTTCTTGTGCACCTTAGGTAAGCAAAAGAACTTCGATACCTTGCTGTTTTTAATAATAATCTTACGATCTACATCTGGCCTAGTAAAATAATGGAGTCTAATACCCTTATTTAATAGGACTTTAAATTCTTGTTCCGCTTTCAAAAGGAAAGCGCTATCCACCTTCAAATAAACTTAATTGTTATTAAGGTGCTTCATACACATATCAAAATAATCACATGAATTAAGCACAACTAATTTCCCTCCTTTATCAGGTGGTTTAAAAATATCATTATTTCTACTTAATTGTAACTTATTCCATTGATCTTTGGTTAAATTGAAACATTGTTTGTCACTTAGGAAGTCTTCAAGTTCTTTTTCTAATAAGATGTTAAGCATAGTATCAAATCTCTGAATATTCAAATTTTTACATGGAGGCACTAAACGGCTATTGTTCTTTAGACTGCTGATATCTAGCCAGCTATATGCATTGTTGTCACCCTCACTATCTGAAATGCAGGAATAATAAGAATCTTCACTATCTATATCACTACCTGTAGATACATCATTACTGATGTTGTCATGTTCATTATGCGTATCATTTTCCTTAAAGAAAAAATCTTTTAGGTTCATTTTGCGATACAAATTAAACAGCTCTATTTTTAATTCATGTTTGCGTGGTATACAAGTTGGAATGAATTTCAGTCCTTTCATAAGGACTGACAGTTCTATATCATCAAAATGATAATTAGACAAATTAATAATATATTCATTAGTTAAAGTCCCTGAAAGAGTCATGTCCATCTACCTTTTTTAAAACGTCCATCTCCCGAGTCTCTCTGGCGTTCCGAATAACAAACCTACTTCAAATAAGAGCAATAGAAAAGGTTCCTTCTGCAGAACAAGGCCAAGGATTTTATTCAAGACTGTTCCTTGTTCCAAGAAAAGAAAACCAATGGAGACCCATTCTGGACTTGTCCGCACTGAATACTTACCTTATTGTGCCAAAATTCAAGATGCTGACTTTACAGCAACTCCTTCCCATGCTGGGCAAGGGGTCTTGGCTGGTAACTCTGGACCTCAAGGAGACATACCTGCATGTCCCACTCAAAGTTGCAGAAGATACCTCAGATTTCTTGCAGGCTCAGAGCATTATCAATTCTCAGCATTGCCATTTGGCTTATCTACTGCGCCCAGAGTGTTCACGAAATGCCTGGCATCAGTAATTGCACATTACAGACTTCAGGGGATACAAATATACCCTTACCTGGACGACTGCCTTATACAAGCGGACAGCCAACAAGCCTTGTTAAAAAACTTGGACTATGTCATTCACCTACTGCAGACCTTGGGATACACGGTCAATATTCAGAAGTCAAGTCTCGTACCATCTCAACAAATACCTTTCCTGGGTGCCACACTGGACACAAACACCCAGATAGCGTTTCTGGCAAAAGAAAAACAATTACCAGAATACTTCAGAAAATTGGCAACACACACCCAGATGACTGCAAGGAAAATCCTGCAGGCCCTGGGTTTCATGGCATCTTGCATTCTTCTGATTCCACACGCAAGGCTGCATATGAGGAAACTACAATGGTATCTAAAAAGTCTATGGTCTCAACACAGCCACAGCCTGGAAGCATTGATCCCACTCATTCCATGCCTTCAAAAGGAATTTCTGTGGTGGGCTCAAGCAAGCCAGATAAACAAAGGTCTGCCTTTCAGCAAGCCTCATACAAGTCAAACCATAACAGACACCTCAGACCATGGATGGGGGGCGCACATGGAGGGCAGATTCATTCAAGGACAATGGACACAAAAAGAAAAGCACCTGCACATCAACCAAAAAGAAATGCTGGCAGTGATGCATGCAATCAAGGCCTTTGAAAAGTTCATGCATCAGGGCCATCTACTAATAGACAGACAATACCACAGTTATGTGGTACATAAACAAGCAAGGAGGTACCCATTCCTACCCTCTTTGCAGACTGGCAATGAATCTCTGGGATATTTCCCTACAATTGAAAATAGAGCTACAATCCCAGTTTGTACCAGGGAAGGACAATGTTCTGGCGGACAGCCTAAGCAGAAACATCATGGATCCACACGAATGGATGTTGCATCCAGACATTTTCTTCCAAATAACTCAAGCATGGGGAAGGCCGGACATAGATCTTTTTGCCTCCCACCTCAATCACCATCTGAAAAAGTTTTGCACAAGGACATACCATCCTCAAGCATGGAAGGTGGACGCTCTCTCCTTCAGTTGGAACTCTCTAACACTATATGCCTTCCCACCTCTACCTTTGATGACCAAGGTGTTACTAAAGATCAAGACAGAGCAACCGAAAGTCATACTGATAGCTCCAGACTGGCCAAGATAGCTCCAGACTGGCCAAGACAACACTGGTACCCACTGCTATGGAGCTTGACACACACCAATCCGTGGCTCCTTCCTCAATGGCCACTTCTTCTGTCACAGCACAATTACAGGACACTACACCCCAGCTTGAAAACATTGAAGCTGACAGCTTGGAAGATTCCATGACTATTCCTCAGGATACACTTTCCAAAAGGGTAAAAGATGATATCCTGGAGGCTCGCAGACCTTCCACTAGAAAAACATACTCAGCAAAATGGAAGAGATTTCTTATCTGGAACAGCAAAAAGGGTCAAGACCCATCAGTGATGAGCATCCCACAGGTCCTAGAATATTTGGCTGAAATGCTCCACAATGGCCTTTCATATTCTTCCATAAAAATACATGCTTCAGCAATATCTGCCAAATATAACACTGATCCGCCTGTGTTTTCTCACCCATTGCTTAGACAGTTTCTAAGAGGTATAAAGAACATCAACCCTCCAAGGAAACCACCAGTGCCTGCATGGGACCTCAACTTCATGCTGGAAAAATTAACTCTTCCTCCCTTTGAACCAGCAGCATCTTCAGAGTTGCAATTTCTGTCTTGGAAGACAGCTTTCCTTCTGGCAGTAACCTCAGCAAGAAGCGTCTCTGAGCTACATGCCCTTATGGCAATACAACCATTTCTCATTTTTCATCAGGACAGAGTTTCTTTGAGAGCCAATCCATCATTCATGCCAAAGGTGGTATCCAGGGTGTCCCTGAATCAAGCTATTCACCTGCCTACCTTCTTTCCCAATCCTCAAAATAAAGGAGAGACATCTGCACACCTTGGACGTACAGACAGTTGCGCTACTACTTGGACAAAACAAAGTCTTTCAGAAAATCTGACCAGCTTTTTGTAGCTTGCGCTGCTGGATTGCAGGGAAAAGCAATTTCCAAACAGACAATTTCTAAATGGATTGGAAATTGCATTCGATTCTGCTACTCTTTTCATGGAAAAACTGTGCCAGCTGACATCAGGCCGCATTCCACCAGAGCTACAGCCACCTCCACAGCCTTTTTAAGAGGAGTGGCAACAAAGGACATTTTAGAAGCTGCTACATGGAGCTCCGTGCATACATTTTCCAAACATTACAACCTGCCTTTATATTCCAGATCCAGAGCAGGATTTGCTTATGCAGTCCTGCAGGGCATTTTAGCTACACCATCTTTGTCTTAGTGCCTACCACCCCCAGGTTGGCCATGGTATTCAACCCATATGTCAGGACTGCAGTTGCATCCTTGAAGGACTTAGTACAGTTTTGTACCTACCATAAATGTAGATGTCAGATAGGTATGCAACTGCAGTCAGGTTTTCCCTCCCACCTACCCCTCTGTGGTATTCTTTTGGGTTTCTACCCCTCATTTTAGCTACCTGGGGTAATCTTTTATGGTGTATTTGTTTTTATGTTGTACTTGTCTGGAATTTTTTCTCTATTTTCAAAATTTAGCCTTCCTTAGAGGGCACCTGGCATCTGGGGCAAGAAACACTGAAGAAGATGGCGTCGGCTGACGCTTTTATACCCCAGGCGCTCTGACGTCGGGGAAAGGGCGACATCAGCCGACGCCGGACCCAGACTTTGGAATCCGGCCGACCGAAGGGCTGCCTGAGGCAGGACAACCCATATGTTAGGACTGCAGTTGCATACCTATCGGACATCTACATTTATGGTAGGTACAAAACTGTACTATGCCTTGCTTCAGGTCTAGCTTTGGTGTCCTATTTTTCATTACTTCTGTTTCCTCAGAAGTTTATACAGAAGACCGTTTACAAGTTCAAAGTGATGCTAATTGCCTCTTTATCAAGTCTGACTTTTCTATTGCTTCAGCATTTTCTTAACTCTTCGAGTTGTCCAGGTGGGATTTGAAATGGCCCATCAAGAAAGACATGTCTGAATTTCTTTGCATGGCTGCATCGAGTGACTATTCAGTTTCATTAGTAGCAGAAGGACTCCACTAAGTCCATTATTTTTACATGTCCGGCACCTTTGACACAAAAGGCATGCCTAAAAGAGCACAGCTTTGATACCTGGTGATATTGGAGTCAACTGTATTATGTTGCTACTCTGAGATTTAAATTTTCCCCTTTGCTGGATAAGACCATTTCATTTGTTCCTCATACCTAGGCCATGAGCTGGTTGCCACAGTTGGCATTCAGGCAGCCATAAATGCTTTTTGTGACTTTTCTACATGGTGTTCATTCTGTTTCACTGTTGCAGTCCTAACAAATGGGTGTATCCGGCTCCCAGTAGCCCTCAGTCAGCCAGAATACCAAAGGTAAGTAAAAATGACTGTTGCCATCTGTTGTAAAGGACGTCAGAGCGTCCAATAGAAAAGGAAGCAGCCGACATCACTTCCTCGGTATTTCTTGCCACAGAACCTGAAGCAAAAGCTTTTCATGCACAAGTGCCGGTCGGCAGTTTACCTTTGAATTCTGACTACAAAGTGTTGAAGTTTACTACAGCTAAGTACCCCATTGGGGATCCTCTCTTCTTGCCTTAACGAATGTCAGATTCCCCGTAGAGATTTTCATTCCTATTGCATTATCTGTTTAGGCCTTGATGACTACGTTCCCAGTTGTAATCTTTGTGCCTCCTGTAATCTGCATACTATTTGTTGTTGGGCTAAGAGTTTGGCCTAAGTTAGTGGATATGGCGTCCACTGGTCTTCAGGCATCGGATATTCTGAAAGTGTAAGGAACAGTGACAGGCCTCAGAAAACTAAGTCCTCTGATGAGGCTAAGTTGGTCGTCAGGCAGGAGCCAGTGAGATGCTTTTGCAGTCCTCAGATGTACAACCGCAGGCCTTGGTTGAGTCCGTGTCCCTTAGGCCTTCAGTCTCCAGTTTGTCTTTCGACCTGTGTGCGATCGCCTCTTCTGCTGGAGCTGATACCGCTAAGCTGACTTCAGGGTCCGAGGCCTTCGGTTTGCAGTCTGACAGCAAGCTTCTTCCTTCTACACCTGCTGCTGCTTCGGTGGTTGCCAGGCCTCCTGAGTCCTTCAGGCTTGCAGGTAAGCCTTCCATCCGTAAACCTGTGAAAAGACGGGCTCCAGTTCATTCTATTTCTCCTCAATCCCAGATGGTTAAAATGGCTAATGATTTGTCAACGCTTATCAGGGGTTATCAGCTTCACCCTCCTAAAAGGAGTAGGGAGGTTTCTCCTGAGGTTTTGTCCTGTTCAGGATCTGTTTCTTCCAGCATTTCTGCTGATGAAGAATTTTCTCAGTCTTTTTCTCCCTTTGAGGATTCAGATGCAGAGGAAGTCCATTCCTTTGGCTTCTCCTCCAGAAGATTTCTGTTTTGGTGACACTTTAAATACCCTTTGGGAACATTTTAAATGGGAAAGCCAAGATTCACAATCTTAAGAAACTGATTAGGGAATTTCATGATTTACCTCCGCATAAGCCCCTTGCTGTTCCCACTGTTGGAAGTTGTTGTTTTTCTGGAAAATTCCTTGTGTCCAAATTCGGTTCCCCCTGCTCTCAGGAAACCTGCCAAGGTACTACAGAGTTCCTGATGCTCATTTATTTCTTTTCATGATCCTGTTGGCGGATCCAGAGGTTATTTCTCAGGGCCCTAAAAGGGTTAAGGCCACTGTTACCAGGAATCCGGTTCCATCAGACAGAGAATCTAGGAACCAAGATAGGTGGGGGTAAGAAAGCTTATACCTCTGCCACCCTAACCATTAGGGCTACCAATTGTCTTTCATATGCTGAAGTGCCAACAGCACACCTTGGAGGCTGTTAAGTCTAAGATTGCAAATGTACCTCTCTTGGCAGAGATAGACATGCAGGATTTGTTGAAATCAGCCACTCTGGTCAATAACCTTTCTTTGCATTATGGTTTTGACATCTTTGAGGCCTCCAGTAGGGCTACTGCTACTGGATCTGTTATTAGAATGCACACTTGCCTCAGAGAACAGCCTCTTCCAGAACCTGTCAAGGCTAAGCTTTTGGATGCGTCTTTGCATAGAGACAGTGTTTTTGTCAGCAAAGCTGAGAAGGTGATTAAGAAGATGGTGGATAAGGCCAAGTCCATGCAAACTGTTAAAGATTTACTACAAGTTCAACCCCCTCGCTTGAGCAGGATTTACCCTTCCAAGAGTTGGACCTTTCCTGCTAGCAGACAGTACTGTTCTAGGACTGGGAGTTACAAGTCATCTTGGGGGCAGAAAGCTACCCCCCCTCACTGGTCTAGGCGGTGGGGATTCTTCCACTTCTAAGGTGGGAAGCTCCAAGCCTGCATCTCAGTCAAAGCACTCTGTGACCTTTTACAACTTCTGCCTGTTCTTGCTTGTTTGGGGAGTCCTTTAGGGGGAAGGTTGGCCCTTTTTTCAGATGTCTGGGCCTATCACAAACGAAAAATGGGTGCTCAGAACGGTCTCTGGGGCACAAGTTTTCTTTCCGCACCTTTCCAGCTTCCAAGGGTGTCCCAGACATTCCTCCAAACCAAAAGGCAGAAGTAGAAAAGCAAATTTTGTCTGTTTCATCTGGGAGCAATAGAACCAGTTTCTTTTCAGCAGGTAGGCCAGGGCTTTTATTCCAAGCTTTTCCTAGTTCCAAAAACAGAAGGCACCTGGCATCCTATCCTAGATCTTTCCATTCTGAACTAATTTCTAGTGATTCCAAAGTTCAAAATGCTCATGCTGCATCAGTTGCTACCAATGCTAGAAAAGGATTCCTGGCTGGCAACCTTGGATCACAGAGGCTTATCTTCACATCCCTATCGGGGAAAGTTGCAGGCAGGATCTCCGTTTCGGAGTGGTCAAGCAACATGATCAATTCTCTGTGCTGCCCTTTGGCTTATTTACTGCTCCGAGTCTTCACAAAATGCCTGGCCCCAGTCATTACTTTTTGCAGGCAACAGAAAATTCAGATTTACCCATACTTTGATTCAAGCAAGTTCTCAGGAGCAGCTATTAAAGGATCTGGAGTTCGTAAAAACTCTTCTCTCTTCCCCGGGTTACACACTCAATGAAGAATAGTCAAAATGGTACCGTCCAAGGAGATAACATTCCTGGGAGCGAGTCTGAACACAGCCGCCCAGATGATGCATCTCACCCGCGAGAAGCAGGCAACTCTAAGTTAACTTAAAGGACTTGGCAAGCCTGTCCCAGCTCCCTGTAAGGAAATACATGCAAGCTCTGGGTTTCATGACATCTTGTATTGTCATGTTTCCATATGCAAGACACCTCCTGCCACTAAAGGTCTGACTACAGACGCATCGCATTATGCCTGGCGAGCACACCTGGATGGCAGATGCATACAGGGACGGTGGAACGCCCAGCAGATGCGCTTGCACATAAATCTAAAAGAGTTGATTGCAGTTTAACGAGCCTTACTAGCAGTCAAACACCTTCTTTCTCCAGAGACCTTACTTGTCAGAACAGACAATACCACAGTCATGTGGTACATCAACAAGCAGGGAGGGACTCGCTCTTATCCCCTGTGCAGACAAAGCATGAATCTTTGGTCCATGGCAGCATCCCTGGGCCTGCTTCTCCTAGATCAGTTCCTTCCAGGAGGACTCTGTTTTTGCAGCCGAGTTGAGCAGGCGAATCCTAGATCCTCACATGTGGCAGCTAAACAAGACAGTTTTCTTCAGCATCATTCAACGTTGGGGCACACCTCAGGTGGATCTTTTCTCCTCCTCAGGCAATCGCCTGCTGCCTCTCTCTTGCACCAGACAGCATCACAGCAGGACTTGGAGAGTGGATGCTCTGTCCTTCCCTTGGACATTGCTGTCAGTGTATACCTTCCCTCCTCTTCCTCTCTTACCCAGTGTGGTGTTGAAAATCAGGGACGAATGACCAAGGACTATTCTCATAGCTCTGGGCTGGCCCCGACAGCATTGGTATCTGCTGCTTCGCAGTCTCTCCCAATTCCCTCCTTGTCATCTTCCTCTGAAACCAGATCTTTAGGTTCAAGAAGGGGGAATTATTCTGCATCCTCATCTTCAGTCCCTTCATTTGGCAGCATGGCTCATAGTTTGACTCCTTCATTATCTTCTTCCCTTTCGCAGCAGGTGGTTGATGTGCTAAGGGAGGCTAGGAGGCCTAGCACTAGGAACTCCCACTCTGGCAAATGGAAAAGGTTTTCTCATTGGATGCAGGCTAGAGGGGATTCTTCTCAGCCTACCCTTCCTCTGATCTTGGAATACCTGGCTGAATTGCTTCAGGGTGGTCTTTCCTTTTCTTCTATCAAGCTCCATGCTCCAGCCATTTATGCTTATTCTCTTGAACAACCCATTTTCTCTCATCCCTTGATGAAAATGTTTCTCAGAGGTGCTTGTAACCTCCCAGAAGGGAACCTACTGCAGCATGGGATCTTAATTTTGTTCTAGAGAAACTCACTTTTCCTCCTTTTGAGCCAGCTGCCTCTGCAGATTTGAAGTTTCTCTTGGAAGACTGCTTTCCTCTTTACTATAACTTCAGCAAGGGGAGTTTTAGAGCTGCAGGCTTTGGCTGTGGAGCCTTTTATTATTTTCCATCCAGACAGGGTCTCTGAGGACCCAACCCCTCCTTTATGCCTAATGTGGTTTCTAGCTTGACTCTTAATCCATACACCTTCCTACCTTCTTTCCTAATCTTCGAAGTAAAGGTGAAAGGATCCTGCATTTTCTTGATGTGCACAGACAGCTCAGGTTTTACCTGGACAGGGCTAAAGACCTTCGGAAATCAGCTCAGTTATTGGTAAGTTTTGCCCCTGGGGCTCAAAGCAAGGCTATTCCTAAGCAAACCATTTCCAAGAGTGTTGCACATTGCATCAGCTTTTCTTTTCATGGCAAGGTTCCTCTTCAAGGGGTTAGGACCCACTCAACTAGAGCAGTTTCCACTTCTGCAGCCTTTTTAAGGGGTGTCCCTACTAAAGATATTTTGGAGGCTGACTTCACACTTTCACAAAACATTATTTGCCTCAGGTTTTCCAGAGACAGGCAGGGTTTGCAGGGCATTATATCCAACCCTTGATTCTGTTGGTTCCTCCTCTCTTTTCTCTGGGCTTTGATAATCAACCCTTTTGTTAGGACTGCAACAGTGAAACACGAACTTAGTACAGTTGTGTACACTTACCATAAATGTAGATGTTCGAGTGTATTCAGTGTTGCAGTCCTGGATGTTCTTCGTGTTTCACTGTTGCAGTCATTACATTTGGGTTATCTGCTTTCAGTAGCCCTCAGTCTGCCTGATTAACAAAGTTTTGGGTTCTGCATCAGTTGCTGTCACTTCTTCCATGATGTCAGGTCATCAGGTAAAACAACATGCAGCCGATGCCATTGCATCGGTCTTTCTTGCCATGCAGTGCCCGAAGCAGAAGCAGTTTACAATTGCCGGTCAGCCGACTCCTGAAATTTTGGTTTTCGAGTTTCGGAACCAAAGTCTTCAACTAAAGCTAAGTACCCTGTTGAGGAAACTTTTTCTTGCTTCTTAACGATGTCAGTAAAAGTTAATAATTGCATAACCTGTGGAAAGCAAATACCTCACACAGATTTTCATTTGTACTGTATTCCTTGCCTGGACCCTGACCACAATGTACCTTGCTGTCGGTTTTTTGCTTTATTTAGTCAGTTTACTGTGTGTTGTATCTTTGCCTCTAAGTGTTTCGGTTCTCTGTTGAATTATCCAGAAATGTCTGTTAGCCGTCTGACTACTGGGATTCCGAAAAAACAAAGATAGATAAAAACCGAGACAGGCTGCTGAGGTCCAAAGCTGCTGACGACGCTTCTAAGCCAGTCGCCACTTTGCTGGTACTCTGTGAGGCTCTTTTGCAGCCCCTGATACCCGCTACTTCTGACTCGCAGGCCTCTACTGAGATCCATTCGGAGTCTGGTTATGCCACAAGATGCTTCAACTGTGGAACCTGCGGATGTCTCTACCTTGGATGGGTCCGGAGCCGCTATGCAGGCACCGGCTTCTGAGGGTGTATTCAGGCCTATGGACTTGCATATTAAACCAATGCCTCCACCTTCATTTAGGCCAAAATCTTGAACGATGCCTAGGCTGCATGCTCGGGCCTCTATGCCTAAAAAACAAGAAAGAATGGTTGAAGATCTTATAACTGTAATCCGGGGAAGCCATCCTCCCCCTTCTAAGAGACCTAGGACTGAAGTTGTTTATGAATCTTCTGACCAGGATTCTGATTTTTCTGTTTCTTCTGATGATCTGGATTTGCCCTTATCTACTTATGAAGATTCTGATGCAGAGGACTGTATTCCCTCTGCTTCCCCTTCAGAGGATTTTTCTTTTGGTGAGACTTTACATACTCTAAGGGAACATTTCCACTAGGAAAGCCAGGATTTTTCTGATTCAATGAGGAGGCTTAGGTAAGAAATCGTAATTTGCAATGTGGATTTGATTCATTAGAGGCCTCTTGCAGGGCTGCTGTTGCTGGGTCTGTGCTCAGAAGGCATGCTTGGCTTAAGGAGCAATCTTTGCCTGATCATGTTAAAGCTAAATTGTTGGATGCTCTCTTAAATCAGGACCACCTGTTTGGCAACCAGGCTGAGGAAGTTCTTAAAGATGGAAGATAAAGCTAAATCTATGCAAACTGTCAAAGATTTCTTACAAGTTCAGCTTCCTAGATTTAGTAGGCACTGGCTGTCTAAGAATTGGTCCTTTCCAGCCCTTTCCAGGTCTTCTCAAGCCAAACCCAGACACAACAGAAACCCCAGGTTTCAGTCCCAAGCGACACAAAGACTAAGCAGTGGGGGGGTTTCCACACCCAAATCTGGGAGTAGTAAGATTCCCCCCTATGGAAAACTGTCTCAATGACTTGCTTATAAAATTTCCATGCACATCCCAACTGAATGCTCCTTTAGGCGGAAAGATTGGTCTGCAGGCCAAGAACTGGTAACTCATTACCCAGGACAAATGGGCTTTAAATAGTGTCACAAGGATACAGGTTTCACTTCCACATGTCACCAACTCCAAGCGGGTGGGCAGAGGCCTTAAATCAAGTACTCTTTCTTAAACATGGAGGCTATTCAGTTGGCACCAGAAGAGGAAAAGGGACAAGGTTTCTATTCGAGACTTTACTTGGTACCCAGAAAAGGCAGTACATGGCATCCTATCCTGGATCTTTTCTAAACACCTTCCTGGTGATTCCAAAATTCAGAATGCTAACTCTTCACCAGCTGCTTCCTAGTTAGGCAAAGATGCATGATTAGCAACACTAGACTTAAAAGAAGCATACCCTTCACATCCCTATCAGGGAGTCTTGCAGAAGATACCTACGCTTCAAAGTAGGCTACATGCACCATCAGTTCTCTGCACTGCCCTTTGGCTTATTTACTGCACCCAGGGTATTCACAAAGTGCCTAGCTCCAGTCATTGCATTTTGCAGGCAAAGAAATATTCAAATATATCCATACCTGGACAATTGTCTAATTCAGGCAGAAAGCCAGGGCATGCTTATGAATCATCTGGCCTTTGCTCATGGGGTAGTGACTTGTCTGGGGTACACCGTAAACGAAAATAAATCACACCTTGTACCCTGTCAGCAAATTATATTCCTGGGAGCAAGCTTGAATACAACTTTCCAGGTGGCTTTCCTCACACCAGAGAAATGGATTCATTTGACAACCTACTTCAAACAAGTGGCCACAAAAACCCAGCTATCTGCAAGGCAAATACTGCAAGCCTTTGGGTTCATGGCCTCCTGCATTCTTCTAATAACATATGCAATGCTGCATATGAGGAAACTACAATGGTATCTCAAAAGCCTATGGTGTCAACATTCACAGGATCTAGAAGCAAGGATTCCCATCATACCTTGCCAATGCCTAGAGTTCCTTTGGTGGCAGAGGCCTGCCACCAAAACAGGGGACTACCATTCACACTACCCCCTGCCACCCAGATTTTAAAAGACATCAGACTATGCATGGGGGGGTTCACCTGGCAGGGAAGTGCATTCAGGGCAAATAAAACCCAAGTCAAATGCACCTGCACATAAATCAAAAGGAAATGTTAGCTGTACAGAATGCACCGACAGCCTTCATGGACCACATTCTTCCAGGACAACTAATGGTAAAGATGGACAACACCACTGTGATGTGGTACATCACCAAGCAGGGGAGGGGGTACACATTCTTACCCCCTCTGCAGACTAGCTATGACATTGTGGAACACATCCTTGAGCTACCAAGTGGATCTACAAGCTCAATTCCTGCCAGGATAACTAAATACACCGGCAGATGGACTAAGCAGAAATCTCATGGACACAAGAGTGGAACTGGAACGAAGGATTTTCAACATGTTGACAAGCAAATGGAGCCCAGATATAGACCTGTTTGCCCCCCCCCCCCCCCACAAGGATTCCCCACAAGCTTGTTTGGAAAGTGGATGCGCTATCCTTCAGCTGGAAAAAACTATCAGTCTATGCCTTTCCTCCTTTGCCTCTGCTCTCCAAAGTACTATTTAAGATCAAACAGGGCAAGCCAAGGACGATTTTAATTGCACCAGACTGGCCTCGCCAACACTGGTACTCTCTCACTTGTGCGCAGTGTGTCACGTTTGGCTCCATGGCACCTGCCTCAAACTCCTTCCCTGTTGTCTCAGCAGGAGAACCTGTTTCTGGACCCTCGGCTGCAAATCCTGAACCTAGCAGCCTGGCTAATTACCTAATCTCTCCTTTACCATCCCTCAGCAAATCAGTGATGGATATTTATTTATTTATTTATTTTACATTTGTTAACCGGGCTAGTCTGACTGGAGATATTTCCATTTTCAGCAGAGGCCCGGGGAGAAAAGCTCCACATAGACATAGTAACTATTACATATGATACAATAAAGATTTTATACTGCATCAGGAAAATATTATACAAAAAATCAAACTTACTATAGACAGAATAAACAGTTCTACAATAGTGTACTCATCGTTCTTGGAAGCAGAACACAGGCATAACTTTAGCAAAATCAAACCTCATAAGAAAGAGATAAGGGTATTTAAAGACAACTATGTAAGTAGATTAGAATAGATTAGATTGGATTAGATGTTTCTTGAAACCCACAGTAAACTGAGTAATATAATCAGGAAGGAGAAGGAAAGAGGAGGGGTAAGTAATAGAATAGTGAGGAAGTAAAAATAGAAGGTAGCAGAAATCACAGAGATGAAGGGGTAGTGGGGGTAGTCGAATACATAGGTTCAGTCTGGGTTGAGGCAGGGGCATAGCCAGTGTTTTGTAAGGTAGAGTCTAAGTTTTTGTTTGAACAGGACAGGAGATAAAATAGAAGTCAGTTCAGTGGGCAATAGGTTCCAGTGTTTACCAATAGAGTTAGAGAACAGGGAGTCACCTGCAAGGTTATTGGATTTGGTAGCAGTAACTAGGAGTTTGTTAGAGGAGCGAAGTGAGTTCAGGTTAGAATAAGGGGTGAGGAGGTTAGAAAATGAAGGAGTGTTGTTTGGCAGATAAAAAGATCTGTGGATTATGGGAAGTTGAGAAAGAAGCAACATGTTTTGTAATTCAAGCCAGTGAAGTTGTTGTAGGTTCAGGCAGTGGTGAGTTCTGAATTGATTACCAGTAACAAATCTTGCTATACTATTGAAAGTAGTGGTCAATTTAGAAAGATTAGTTTTCTTTAGGTTAGTGTAAATTGGTGAGGCATAGAGAAGAGTGGAAATGAGATGAGAGTGTGCCAAAGTAGCTTTGGCTGCTGGGGATAAGAATGTTTTAATTCTATAGAGGGAGCCCAGCTTTCTATGTACAGTTTTAATAGTGTTGTTTATGTGATAATCAAAGGTAAGATTGTTGTCAATCGTCACACCTAGCAGTTTGGTAGAAGTGTCAGGTGATATAAGAGTATTGTTAATAGAAGAGATAGAGAAGTCCAAAGGGGGGGATCTGGTAGTGGGTTTGAAAAGGAGGAGTTTTGTTTTTTTGGCATTAAGAAGTAGGCAGCGTTTTAAGAACCATGCTTCAACAGAATGGAATACCTTTTGAGTAATAGTTTGAAGCTCTGGGATGGTTTTTGCAGAGCAGATGAGTGTGGAGTCATCTGCATATTGTATGCATGTGGCTTGGGGAATAGCTACTTGTAAGTCATTTATGAATAGGGAGAAAAGAAGGGGTCCAAGAATTGAGCCTTGTGGTACACCGAGCGAGATCGGGAGAAGAGAGGAGAGTTTATTCTCCCAGAGGACAGCTTGTTTCCTGTTGAAAAGATAGGAGAACCACTGGATGGTATTCGGTTCCATAGCAAGTGATTCCAAGATTTTTAGGAGGAGAGGGTGATTGACCATGTCAAAAGCTTTTGATAGGTCGATGAAAAGTGCTGAAGATAGGGTATTATTATTGCGGTTTTTGTTAATGAAGTCAGTGAAGGAAAGGAGAGCAGTAGTAGTGCTATGAAAAGGTCTGAAACAATGTTGACAATGAGATAGTATGTTATGTTTAGTTAAGTGGGACATTAGTTGGTGGTGAATACATTTTTCCATGACTTTTGCTAGTGGAGAGAGGAGGGCAATGGGTCTATAATTAGAATATTCTGTAGAGTTTCCTCCCTTATGTAAGGGTATAATATGTGAGATTTTCCAGATATCAGGGATGTTTCCTTCTTTAATGGTTCTGTTAATAAGAATAGATATGGGATAGGCTATTTCAGTGGCTGCTTTTTGAAGAAATTCAGATGGAAGTTGGTCAGCTGATGGAGTACATGGCTTAAGCTTTTGAATACATTTTAGGATGAAGGTGGTAGAGATGGGCTGTATAATAAAGCTTGGTAAATTAGTAGAGGCAAGTTGAGGAACATTAGAGTTATCTGAAGAAAGGTGAGAGGCTAGTGAGTTGATAGTATCAGTGAAAAAGGAGTTGAAAGCGTTGGCAGTTTCAAGGGAAGAAATTTTGTCTGATCCCAAGGGGGAGGGAGTGGAAGTTTGTCCAGGGTGAAGAAGTTTGTTCAATGTTGCCCAGAATTTTTGGGGATTGTTATGATTGCTGGAGGTTACAATAGTAGTGTTTTTTTATCAGACAGAATAGCTTTTTTGGTAATGTTTCTTGGGTGTCTAAAGGTTTGATGATCTGAGGGTAGTTTACTTGATGTTCTTCGTTCCACATTGCTGCAGTCCTTACTATTGGGTAGTCCGCTGTCCAGTCGGCCCGAATACCAGAGTATATGGCTGACGTCGGTCAGGGCGCATTAGACTGACGTCAGTACGTCAGGGTACTAATGCGCATGACCGTCATATCCTCAGTCTTTTTTGCCGCATGGTCCGATGCAGAAGCAGTTTTGCGAGTGCAGGTTGGCGTTCTGAAATATTTCCGAAACCGGAGTTTCAGACCGAATCAGAGTTGGCTAAGTACCCGTTGGGAACATTTTGGTTTTTCTTGCCTCAGTATTTAACCGGATGTCAGAAAAAGTGAATAACTGTATTTCTTGTGGGAAACGGATACCTCATAGGGATTACCATACCTTGTGTATACCTTGTTTAGGGCCTGAGCACGACGTTGTTGGTTGCCGCTCTTGTGCTAGGTTTAACAAACGCACTATTAAGAGGAGGTTAGACTGTGCCAGGTTAGTGTTTGGGAAGCGTTGCAATTATAAAATGCCGTCGGATGCTCCGCCGCTCCCAAGAAGCGCAAGGACAAAACAGCGAAGCCTAGGGTTGATGAACCGCAGTCCCGGACGTCGGTTCTTTAGAAGGCTCAGTGGAGCCAGAGGTTTTGCCAGGAGTTTCTATGGAGTCTCAGGCAGAAACTTTACTGTTACAGGATGTGCCTTCTCAGGAGGTAGGCCAGGCTGAGGGAGATTCGCAGGTAACTGTTCTTCCCTCTCTTCCCAAGGTAGTTAGAGCCTCTCCTTCTGTTGCCAAAACTTCTTTGAGAGGTAGGCCAAGTTCAGCTTCAGTGGGGCTTCTCCTAGCATTTCGGTTCTGTACCTAAGAAACATATGCTTAAAATGGCAGAAGATTTGATTACTATGATTAGAGGTTCTATGCCCCCTCCTGATAAGAGGCCCAGGGTGGAACCGGAGTTTGATAGTTTTGAACAGTGTTCAGAGGCTTCTGAGTCTTCTGTGGAAGATTTGCAGGAGTTTCCTCCTTATTCTGATTCTGATGTGGATGATTCCACTCCTACAGCTTCTCCTCCTGAGGATTTCTCATTTTCAGAGAGACTGCATTCCATGAGGGAGCACTTTAAATGGGAAGGCCAGGATTACTCTGATTCCAGGAAAAGGCTTAGGGAATTCTTGTTTTTACCCCAGCATAGGCCCTTAGCTATACCTCCTGTGTTGAATGTGGTGGAAGATGTTTTTGCAGAGGCTTCCCTGAACCCTGACTCTTTGCCTCCTGCTCCTGTTAAACCCGATAGGTACTATAGGGTGCCTGAAGCTCATAAGTATTTGTTTAAGAGTCCTAGGGCGGACCCAGAAACTGTTTCTCAGGGGCCTAAAGGTGTTAAGGCCTCTGTGGTTAAAAATCCTGTTCCCACTGATAAAGAGGCAAGGGCTTTGGATAGGTGGGGAAAGAAAGTGTATACTTCTTCCACTCTAGCCATGAGAGCGTTGAATTGTCAGTTTCACATGCTAAAATATCAAAATTATCTCCTTTCACAATTGAAATCTAAGGTGGATGCTTTGGCGGAAGGTATTGAGTGTAAAGAGTTGCTGGATTTGGTTCATGTGTCTGAACAAGTGGGTAAGCATTCTTTGCAATGTGGTTTTGATGCTGTACAGGCCTCCTCGAGGGTGGCTGCCACTAGTTCTGTTCTTCGCAGGCATGCCTGGTTGAGGGATCAGAATTTAGCTGAGCATGTTAAGACAAGGATTTTGGATGCTCCTTTACAGTCTGATGTGTTGTTTGGTTCGCCTGTGGAAGCAGTTTTAAAGAAAATGGAGGACAAAGCTAAGTCTATGCAAACTGTTAAAGATTTTTGCAGGTGCAGCCACCAAGTTTAGTAGAAATTGGCCTGCTAAGGGGTGGACATATCCTGCTTATGATTCCCAGTCTAGGGGTAGGTCTAGACGTGGTAGGGGCAGAGCTCAAGGTTCTTTTAGGCCTAGAACAGGGAGTTCACCTGCTCAGACTTCTGGTGAGGGCAGGGGTCAGTCCTTTCGTAAACAGACCCAATGACCTGCCTTTTCAGCTGCCAGTAGATTCTCGTCTGGTAGCTCCTTTGGGAGGAAGACTGTCTCTTTTCAAAGGAAATTGGGATTTAATTACTCAAGACAGATGGGTGTTGGATATCATTCACCACGGTTACAGGTTTTATTTCCATACAATGCCTCCTTTCAAAGGCATGCCAGACGTTCCTCCTCCACAAAGAAAAGAGGCTCACAAGCAAATTTCTCAGTTACTCCAGATGGGGCCATTCAGCCAGTTCCTGTATCAGAAAGGGGCCTAGGATTTTATTCTCGCCTGTTCCTAGTACCAAAGAAGGGGAACACGTGGAGACCAATTTTAGATTTATCTCTCCTCAACACTTATCTGGACATTCCCAAGTTCAAGATGTTGACGTTACAACAGCTTTTACCTCTGCTGGGCAAAGATCACTGGATGGTAACTTTAGATCTCAAGGAAGCTTACCTTCATGTGCTTATAAGGCTAAGTTGCAGGAAGTATCTGCTGTTTCGGGCTGGAAATTCTCATTATCACTTCTCTGCATTGCCCTTTGGCATATCTACTGCAACCAGAGTATTCACAAAGGTTCTGGCTCCAGTGATAGCTTACTTCAGGCTACAAGGAATTCAAATCTATCCTTACTTGGACGACTGCCTGATTCTGGCTCAAGAAAAGGAAGACCTTCTACAGCATCTGGAATATGTTATAGCAGTGCTAAGATGCCTAGGGTATTCTGTGAACGAAATAAAGTCCAGTCTAGTACCCTCTCAAGACATGTGCTTTCTGGGTGTGAGACTGAATACAGCAGCCCAGATGGCCTTTTAACCCCGGACAAACAAAAGAGTCTATCACTTTACTTCCATCAACTATCTCATCAGTCCGTGCTGACTGCAAGGACAGTCCTTCAAGCATTAGGGTTCATGGCATCTTGTATTCTGGTGCTTCCCAATGCCAAACTGCATATGAGGAAGCTACAATGGTATCTCAAAAATGTATGGACACAGCACTGCCAGGATTTGGACACTGTCATTCAAATAATACCTTGCCTTCAAAAGAATTTTTGTGGTGGGCTCAGGAATGTCACCTAAACAAGGGACTCTCTGTGACCCGGCCAGAGGCGAGTCAGATTTTAACGACAGATGCCTCGGACATTGCTTGGGGAGCTCATCTAAATGGAAAGTGGATACAAGACAAGTGGCCTGCCAGACTACAGCATCTACATATCAACATGAAGGAGATGTTAGCAGTCCAGTTTGCATTAATGGCTTTCAAGGAGTTACTTCTTCCAGGGCAGGTGTTGATTCTAACAGACAACACAACTGTCTTGTGGTACATCAACAAGCAAGGGGGAACACATTCTTATCCTCTATGCAGGCAAGCAATGATTTTATGGGAGACTGCGCTAAGCTTGCAACTAACTCTTCAGGCAAGGTTTCTGCCGGGAGCACAGAACTCCTTAGCAGATGTGTTAAGCAGACAAATCATGGATCCCCACGAGTGGAAACTGGATCTTCATGTATTTCAGAAATTGACAGTGTCATGGGGAACTCCAGACATAGATCTGTTCGCTTCTCCACTAAACCACCAGCTGACAAAGTATTGCACAAAGGGGTTTCATCACACAGCTTGGAAAGTGGATGCTCTGTCTTTCAGTTGGAAAAACCTTCATGTGTATGCCTTTCCACCTCTGCCTCTTCTTCCAAAGTTACTATTAAAGGTCAGACAAGACAGGCCAAGGATGATTTTGATAGCTCCAGATTGGCCTCGGCAACACTGGTACCCACTACTACGGAGTCTGGTAAAGAAGCCTCCATGGCCTTTACCTCTGATTCCTCATCTGTTATCTCAGAAGGACGGTCATCTGCTCAATGTCAAGCTTCACTCTCCATCTAACAGCCTGGCATATTCTGTGTTGAAACACAGCAGGTCTCAACTTCCTCAACAAGTTTTAAATGTGATTATGGAAGCTAGAAGACCTAGTACAAGGAAAGTGTACGCAGAAAAATGGAAGAGATTTTTATTTTGGAGTACAGCAAAGAATTTGGAGATTTCTGAGCCTAATTTGAGTGTGGCTCTTCAATATCTTACTGAGTTATTGGACAAAGGTTTGTCCTTCTCTTCCATTAAGATTCATGCTGCAGCAGTTTCAGCTCACTATGATTGTGAACCACCATTGTTTTCGCATCCTTTGTTCAAGCAGTTTCTTAGAGGGGCAAAGAATATAAGACCCCCGTGGAGCTCCTACTCCTGCTTGGGATCTCAATTTTGTGTTGGAAAAACTTACTCTACAACCTTTTGAGCCTGCGGCTACTGCTGAATTGAAATACTTGTCATGGAAGACTGCTTTTCTGTTGGCTATTACTTCTGCAAGAAGGGTGTCTGAGTTGCAGGCCCTTATGGCAGTAGAGCCCTTTGATTTTCCATAAGGATAGGGTATCATTACGTACTAATCCTTCCTTTATGCCTAAGGTGGTTTCTAGTGTGGCTTTAAACCAAACTATTCATTTGCCTACTTTTATGCAGACCCCCAAAATAAAGGGGAAAAGATTTTGCACACTTTAGATGTACACAGGCAATTGCGTTATTATTTAAGCAGGACTAAGGATTTTAGGCAGTCTCAGCAGTTGTTTGTTTCTTTTGCTTTGAGTTCAAGAGGGCAAGCCTGTGTCAAAACAAACTATTTCTAGGTGGATTGGCTTTTGCATTGCATTTTGTTATTCCCATCATGGCAAGGAGATTCCAGCTGGGATTAGGCCTCATTCCACTAGGGCTACTGCCACTTCAACAGCATTTCTAAGGGGTGGCAACTAAGGATATTTTGGAGGCAGCTACTTGGAGTTCAGTGCATACTTTCTCTAAGCATTATCACCTTCCTATCTACTCTAAGTCTAGGGCTGGTTTTGCCACAGCTGTTTTGCAGGGCATGTTGTCAGCTCCTACTTCTTTATGATTTGCCAGCCTCCCTTACCTCTGCTTTGGGATTCTACCCAATAGTAAGGACTGCAGCAATGTGGAACGAAGAACATAGTACAGTTTAGTACCTACCATAAATGTAGATGTTCGAGGATCCACATTGCTGCAGTCCCTCCCTCCTTCCCCTCTGTGTTTAGGGGTGGTTGTGTAGGTGAGGTTATATGTTGATATTTTTGTATATATTGTACATAATTTTGGTGCAGGTATTTTGGCCTTGTCTTTTTAGGGTCTTCTGACATCTGGGGCAAGAAAAGACTGAGGATATGACGTCGGTCATGCGCATTAGTACCCTGACGTACTGACGTCAGTCTAATGCGCCCTGACCGACGTCAGCCATATACTCTGGTATTCGGGCCGACTGGACAGCGGACTACCCAATAGTAAGGACTGCAGCAATGTGGATCCTCGAACATCTACATTTATGGTAGGTACAAAACTGTACTTTCTCCATTTTAGCCAGAGTTTTTCTGAGTAATACTTTCTGTCTTGTGTCTTTAGATAGCCATGGGGCTGGTTTAGTTTTTATTCTGATAGTTCATTTTGGAGCATGGCTATCTAAGATTAAGATATCATTTGAGGCAATGAGGCCCAGTACCAGAAGATCTTTTGCTGCACAATAGAAAAGATTTTGTGCCTGGAACCAGTCTCAAGGAATGAATGCAGCAGTGCCCAATTTACTTAAGACTCTACAATACTTGACTGAGATGCTTCATAGGGGCTTGTCCTTTTCCTCCATCAAAATTCATGCCTCAGCCATTTCAGCTCATTGTAGCACAGAGCCTCTCCCCTCTTCTCTCACCCACTGCTTAAGCAGTTCCTCAGAGGGGCCAAAAACTTAAGGCCACCCAGGAGAGCTCCAGCTCCAGCCTGGGATCTTAACTTTGTCTTGGAGAAACTCACTCTACCTAATTTTGAGCCAGCTGCTACTGCAGATTTAAAATTTCTTGGAAAACAGCTTTCCTTTTAGCTATCACTTCTGTAAGAAGGGTATCTGAATTACAGGCTCTTAAGGCAGTGGAACCTTTCATTATCTCTCATGCGGACAGGGTGTCCCTCAGAACCAATCCCTCCTTCATGCCCAAGGTGGTATCCCGTGTGGCTCTTAATCATTCCATTCCTTTTTTTTACCTTTTCTAACCAACAGGATGGATACTGCACTCTTTAGATGTGCACTCTTTAGATGTGCACAGACAGCTTAGATTTTACTTGGACAGGACTAAACCTCAAAAGAAATATGAACTGCTGTTGGCATTTGCTGCAGACAGAGGGGAAAGCTATTTCAAAACAAGCCATCTCAAAATGGATAGGCCACTGCATACTTTTCTACTATAAGCACCATGGAAAAGCTATCTCACAGGGTCTCTGACCCCATTCAACCAGGGCTGCATCTACCTCTACAGCTTTTCTCAGGGGCGTCCTTACGAGGGACATTCTAGAGGCTGCTACCTGGAGTTCTGTACATACTTTCACTAAGCATCATCATTTACCAATTTTCTCTAAATCCAGAACTGGTTTTGCCACTGCAGTCTTGCAGGGCCTTATAGCTGGTCCTAATTCTGTTTAAATTCCTCCTCCCAGCCTTAGCTTTGGGAATCTACCCAAATGAAATGACTGCAACAGTGAAACACGAAGAACATAGTACAGTTGTGTATACTTACCATAAATGTAGAGGTTAGTGTATTCACTGTTGCAGTCCTGGTTACCCTCCCTCCAGCCCCCTTTTCTTTTGGCTATACCTCTACTCTCACTTAATATGCTCAAAAAGCTTTTTGGTGCATTTGCTTTTTTGTTGAAGGTATATCCTTGTATTTATAGAATTAATTGCATCCCATTATGGGGGACACCGGACATCTGGGGAAAGAAAAACCGATTATATGGCGTCTGCTGCATGTTTTATACCCCTGATGACCTGATGTCATGGAAGAAGGGACAGCAACTGGCACAGGACCCAAGACTGTTAATCAGGTTGAGGGCTACTGCAAGCAGATATCCCAAATGTAATGACTGCAACAGTGAATACTCTAACATCTACATTTATGGTAAGTGTACACAACTGTACTTTTCCCTCCCTTCTTCCCCCTTTTTGGTCCTCTCCTATTCTTTTTTCCTGACGTACAGGCTGAATTGGATATTTAGCCTGTTTTCTGCGGGCTTCTGACTGTTATGGGAAGAAAGACTGAGGAAGTGACGTCGGCTGCCTCCTTTTGTATCTGATGCCCTGACATCCTTTGCAACCGGCAACAGACATAATTTTTACTGACCTTTTGTATTCTTGCCAACTGAGGGCTACCAGAAGCCAGATAACCAATTTGTTAGGACTACAACAGTGAATACACTCTAACATCTACTTTTATGGGAAGTGTACACAACTGTACTTTCTCATGCAAGGCTCTTCCCCTATGTTTGCTCTTTTCTGCATATACCCCATGAAGTCTGCTGTACAGATGAGACATGGTACAGCCACCTATGTATTCCTAGTCCTTACACATGCTTACTATGCACTAACATCAGTACTAACATTGTAGTGGTCTAAACACCTGCTTTCATCTCAGAATGGGCAAGCTGGCATTGACCAATCATTGCTACTGTCTTTCATTGTCTGATAAGCTTTTGTATAACTCGCAATCTGAACTCAGTTCATATGTCTCTGCATAGCTGAGCTGATATTCATTCTTCGCTTGGTAATAATTCCCAACCTTTGTTGGCCAGAACTCTGCGTTTTGTCTCTTCAAAAAAAAAAAAAAAAAAACTTCTCTGGGTGAGTTAAGTTTTGCTCTGAACTTTGTATTTTATGCTCATTAGTTTTGTTTAACAGGCCCTGTCTCTTAAACTTTATTTGACATTTTATCTGGAGAGACTACCATAGGGCTAACCCTTCTTTTATGCTTTAGGTAGTTACTGAATCTAATTTGAATTGAGATTCCTGCCTGATTGCTTTATTTCTATAAATACCTTAACAAAAAAAAAATGTCCACAGATTCACACTTGAAGGGGCCGTCAAAAAAAATCATACTGACTGTCCAGTGGCAATTGCATGTTTGTGGATACAAAAGGTTTAGAACTACAAAATATCAGCCTCTTGCAGTCACATGCATTTTGGCAAACAGTTTCCATGCTAGACAGTTCTGCAGCCTTCTGGACTATACAAGGACTTACACAGACAGTTTGGATGTTGCATTAGAACTTAAGCCATATGTAATGGTAATCCAGTTTTCATCTGATTGCAAAAGGCTATGGAGTCTGTTTTGAGAACAGTGCATTTCTCAGCTTTATTTCCAATTTGCTTGGTGTACTAACCATAGCCTGTATTGCTGTGCTCTTAGGGCACATTGTGTAATTTATCTATGTACATTTTCTTGACTGGGTTAGTTCCAGTAGACCAGTGGACTATTTTCTGGGGAAATTTGAGGTAGTTCATATGGACAATTAGAAATTTGGCCAGAGCACTGGGAAACTTCACCTGCTCTTTTTTGGTAAATACTATAGGATCTTTTTACATCCAGGTGGCCACAAACTCAGGCAGTTGGGCATCAGTTTTACATTCCATCTGAAGGATGTAACACTCAGGATTGCACAACCCTTTTGTGAGGTATTTTCGCAAATGTATCTTGAATGATATTTGTACTTCATCTACTTTGTCAATTTTAAATACCTTTGTAAGCAGTATACATTTCTGGGGCTCTGCTTTCTGAGGCTGTGATAAAGGGTTTTTTCCCTTGGGGCATCCACCCATGAGCAAAAGTTTTGGCCTCTGTCTTGAATGCTGCTGTTTGTAGGTTTTCCTTTCGGAAGTGTAGAGTGTATGCATATTTGTGTAGTCTCTAAGAAGAGGTCTATCTATGGTAACTGACCTTTGAACCCCCCCCCCCCCACCTGTGTGGTTAGTGGTTCCTGTTAAGTATTTGATGTTCTTCGTGTTTCACTGTTGCAGTCATTACATTTGGGTAATCTGCTGGCAGGTTGCCTTCAGTCGGCCTGAATTCCAAAGTCTTGGGTCCTGCGTCTGTTGCTGTCTTCTCTTCCATGACGTCAGGTTGTCATGGGTATAAAACATGCAGACGACGCCATTTTCTTGTCTTTCTTGCCGTGTGGTGCCTGAAGCAGAAGCATTTCCCAAGTGCCTGTTGGCAGACTACTGAAATATTTGAGTTTAAGTTTCAGAACCGAAGTCTTCACTAAAGATTAACACCCTGTTGGGGGAAACTTTTCTTGCTTTTTACTGATGTCAGAAAAAGTTAATTACTTGTGGGAAGCAAATACCTCATAAGGATTTCCATTTATACTGTATTCCTTGCCTAGGCCCTGATCACTATGTGCCTGGCTGTCGGTTTTGTGCTAGATTTAACCAACGCACTATTAAGCGTCTGTATATTTATATTTGTTGATAGTGTCCGACTGGACGTAGATCCATTTTCGAGAAGGCAGAGCGGAGGATATTTTTGCATCAAAGTATTTTGGAAACTGATTTAACTACCCAGAAATATCATCAGATAGCAATCCGACTACCGGAGTACATAAAAAAATGCAAAGAAAAGGACAGAGAAAGGCACTAGAGATCCAAAACCGACGAAGCTTCTCCTAAGCCAGTTGCTGGTTCGCTGGTACTCAGTGAGGCACTTTCGCAGCCCCTGATACCCGCTACCTACGAGTCGCAGGCCTCTACCAACTCCCATGTGGAGTCCGGCATGTCGCAAGATCCTCAAGGTATTGGACTGACGGATGTATATCCCTCGAATGGATCCGGAGCTGCTGAGCAGGCACTGGCTTCTGAGGGTGTATTCAGACCTCAAGATTTGTATATCAAACAGACGACAGCTACAAAACCAAAGACAAAAGCAACTTCTAAAACTTAAAACCGATGCATGTGCCACGTGCACAGGCCTCTATGCCTAAAAAACAGATGATCAAAATGGCTGAAGACCTTATTACCTTGATCAGGGTACCCGTCCCCCTCCAGATAAGAGGCCTAGGCAAGACACTGATTATGAATCTTCAGATTAGGTTTCTATTTCTTCTGATTCCTGTTCCGATCAGGAATTATCTATAACTCCCTATGAGGATTCTGATGCTGAGGAGTCCGTCCCATCTTATTTTCCTCCTGAGGATTATTCATTTGGAGAAACCTTGCATACTTTGAGGGAGCATTTTCACAGGGAGAGTAGGACTTCTCAGAATCAAAAAAGAGGCTCAGGGATTTCCTTCTTCCTCAGCACAAGCCTTTAGCCATTCCTCCTGTTTTAGACATTGTGGATGATGTGTTTTCGGAGTCCAGCTTAACCCCTAACTCCTTATCTCTGGCTCCCAGTAAGCCTGACAGATATTACAGGGTCCCTGACTCTCATAATTTTTTATTTAAAAACCCTGCTGCTGATCCATAAACTATTTCACAGGGTCCAAAGGGAGTGAAGGCCTCAACAGCAAAAAATCCTACCCCCTCTGACAGAGATTCAAGGGCAGTAGACAGATGGGGAAAAAAGGTTTATACATCTGCAATCTTGGCATGCAGGGCCTTAAACTGACAATTTCATATGCTTAAGTACCAACATGTTATGGGATTGCTGAAACAGAAAATGATGATTTCAGAATGTGCAGAAAATAAAGAATTGCAGGAATTATTGCATGCAGCTGAACAAGTTGGAAAGCATACTTTGCAATGTGGATGTCCTTCAAGAATGCAACTGCAGTCATAACATATGGATTGTCCTGCCTCAGGCAGCCCTCGGTCGGCCGAATTCCAAAGTCTGGGTCCGGCGTCGGCTGGTGTCGCCTCCTCTCCGACGTCACCACGGCTGGAGTATAAAGGCATCGGCCAACGCCATCTTCTTCAGTCTTTCTTGCCACACGGTGCCCGAAGCAGAAGCAGTTCGCAAGTGCCGGTCGGGCAGCTCCTGTGTTTTCAGTACCGAAGTCATCTAAAAGCCAAGTACCCCCGTTGGGGAACATTTATTCTTGCCTCAGCCGATGTCAGAACAAATTGAGAAAGTTAATAATTGTTTGTGTTGTGGTAAACAAATACCTCATAAGGACTTCCATTCTCTCTGCCTTCCTTGCCTGGGCCCAAACCACGACGTCTCGGCCTGTGCTGCCTGTGCCTGCTTTAATAAGCGCACTCTGAGGCGCCGGGCAGAATTCGCGGAGGACTTTTTCGGTGAATCTTTTGCGTATATCATGCCGTCGGATCAACCTACTACCCAATCTGCTAAAAAAACGCAAGGACCGGGACCGACATCCTCGGCCCGCGTCCACTACCGATGCTACTCCCAAACCCTCTGCTAGTGCTCTGGTTCCT
Organism: Protopterus annectens; assembly: GCF_019279795.1. Taxonomy (NCBI): domain Eukaryota; kingdom Metazoa; phylum Chordata; order Ceratodontiformes; family Protopteridae; genus Protopterus; species Protopterus annectens. The sequence goes on from NC_056735.1 coordinate 1,126,664,686, forward strand.
TCGGAAGTGGTAAATCTACCGCTCCAGGCAGACGACACAGCGTTAACACTACCTTCGGTCTCTGAGATCTCTCCGGTACCGGTTGTTGATTTTCCTCCGGAAACCGAAGTTGTGGATTTACCCGACACCATTTCTGTGGACAAGGTTACGCCTGCACGTGGGGCTGCTAGGCCTCCTGTATCCATGTCCATGAAGGCCTTTGCACGTGCTAAGGCCGCCAGTCAGGCCAAGGCCCATCCTAGACCTACTGCCCAGGCCCCTTCTTCTGATAAGCAAATCATGTCTCTGGCTGCTGATCTTATTTCTCTTATCAGGGGGTCTCAGCCTCATCCGGAGAGGGGGTCTCAGCCACCTGCAGAGAAAAGGCCCAGAACTGAGCAGTCGGACGACCTCTCTTCGGATGAAGCCTATGGGGATTCTAAACATTCTGATACCCAAGAAGAATCCTTCCAGGCCTACGAGGACTCTGATGCTGAGGAATCGATTCCCTCTGCCTCCCCTCCAGAAGATTTCTCTTTTGGTGAAGTCCTGCATTCCATGAGGGAACATTTTCAATGGCAGGGTCAGGAATTCTCTGACTCCAGGAAAAGGCTTCGTACCTTCCTCAAGCTTCCCCAGCACAGGCCTTTAGCTATTCCACCTGTAATGGATGTTTTGGATGATGTTTTCTCTGACTCCAGTGCTAACCCTGATTCTCTTCCTCCGGCTCCTGTCAAGCCGGACAGATATTATAGGGTCCCTGACACCCACAAGCACCTTTTTAAGGCCCACTCTGTGGATCTAGAAACTATTTCACAGGGCCCCAAGGGAGTGGCTACCTCCTCTGCCAACAACCCACTGCCAGCAGACAGGGAAGCAAGGTCCCTGGAGAGATGGGGTAAAAAAGTATGTACTTCTACTACCCTGGCCATGAGGTCACTCAGTTGCCTTTTTCACATGTTTCAGTACCAGGATTTTCTCCTGGATGATTTACAGAAAAAGTTAGCTTCTCCTGAGCCTATTGATAAAAAGGCATTGCAGGATCATATACATAACACTCAGCGGGTTAATAACCATTTTCTTCAGTGTGGTTATGATGCACTGGAAGCTTCATGTAGGGCAGCTATGACTGGGGCTGTGATACATAGACATGCTTGGTTAAAGGATCAGTCTTTGCCTGACCATGTTAAAGTAAAGTTACTTGATGCACCTTTGGAAAAACAGAAGCTTTTTGGTGCTAATGCACAGGATGTATTGAAATCCATAGAGGAAAAAGCAAAGTCAGTACAGACAGTCAAGGATTTCCTTCAGGTTCAGCCACCCAGATTCAGTAGAAACTGGCCCTCAAAGAATTGGTCCTTCCCCGGCTCAGACAAGTTTCAAAGGGGAAAAAGCAGACGTGCCAGAGGTAGAGGGCAATACCGAGGATCTTACAGGGCACCACAAGGACAATCGCAATGACTTGATTTTCATTCCGCCTACAAATGTTCAAAGAGAAGCACCCTTGGGCGGTAAATTATCCTTATTCTCACAAAACTGGCATATTTTAACCAACGACAACTGGATTCTGGAATTGATAGACAAAGGTTACAGATTCCACTTCCACACATTACCAATAAGGCGAGGCATGCCAAACCTGCCACATCATCAAAGGGCAGAGGCACTCTCTCAAGTTTCCAAGCTGTTGAGTATAAAAGCAATAGAAAGGGTTCCTCCTCAGGAGCAAGGCCAAGGATTTTATTCAAGGCTGTTCCTTGTTCCAAGAAAAGAAAACAAATGGAGACCCATACTGGACTTGTCATCTCTAAACACTTTTCTCATAGTGCCAAAGTTCAAAATGCTGACGTTGCAGCAACTCCTTCCCATGCTGGGCAAGGGGTCTTGGCTGGTCACTCTGGACCTCAAGGAGGCATACCTGCATGTCCCTATCAGACAAAGCTGCAGAAGATACCTTAGATTTCTTGCAGGGACAGAGCATTATCAGTTCTCAGCATTGTCATTTGGCTTATCTACTGCGCCCAGAGTGTTCACGAAATGCCTGGCATCAGTAGTGGCACACTGCAGACTGCAGGGGATTCAAATATACCCTTACTTGGACGACTGCCTCATACAAGCAGACAACAAACAAACCTTAAAAGAAAATTTGGACTATGTCATGCATCTACTGCAGGCCTTGGGATACACGGTCAACATTCAGAAGTCAAATCTACTGCCATCCCAACAGATTATATTCTTAGGAGCCAAACTGGACACAGAAAACCAAATGGCCTACCTCACAGAGGAAAAACAGCAGCATTTACCAGAGTACTTCAAAGGCCTAGCAAAACTCTCCCAGCTGACTGCAAGGAAAATCCTGCAGGCCCTGGGGTTCATGGCATCTTGCATCCTTCTGATACCTTTGGCAAGACTTCATATGAGAAAGCTGCAATGGTATCTAAAAAACTTAAGGTCTCAACACAGCCAAAGCCTAGAGGACATAATCCCACTTATTCCATGTCTGCAAAAAGAATTTTTATGGTGGGCTCAAGCCAGTCAGCAAAACATAGGCATGTCTTTCAACAGACCTCAAGCAGGCCAAATGATTACAACAGACGCCTCAGACCATGGATGGGGGGCGCACATGGAGGACAGATGCATTCAAGGGCAATGGACACCAAAGGAAATACATCTGCATATAAACCAAAAGGAAATGTTGGCATTGATGCATGCAATCGAGACTTTCGAAAAATCACTACAAGGACATTTACTGATAAGGACGGACAACACCACTGTCATGTGGTACATAAACAAGCAGGGGGGCACTCATTCTTATCCCCTCTGCAGACTAACAATGCTTCTCTGGGAAAAGTCCCTGAGCCTGAAGATACATCTACAATCACAGTTTGTACCAGGCAAGGACAATGTACTGGCGGACAACCTGAGCAGAAATTTCATGGATCCACACGAATGGATGCTGCATCCTCACATTTTTTCTCAACTGACAAGGACATGGGGAAGACCGAATGTAGATCTTTTCACCTCCCATTTAAATCATCACCTGAAAAAGTTCTGCACAAGGACTCGCCATCCTCCATCCTGGAAGATGGATGCTCTCTCCTTCAGCTGGTATTCTCTAGAAATTTATGCATTCCCTCTGCCTCTGCTTACCAAGGTGATACTGAAGATCAAAGCAGAACAACCAACAGGTATTTTGATAGCTCCAGACTGGCCAAGGCAGCATTGGTACCCACTGCTATTGACCATAACTCGGACCATACCATGGCCTCTGACCCTGTGGCCCCTGCTCTTAACACAACACAATTACAGGACTGTGCATCAAGACCTGAAATCATTACATCTGACAGCCTGGAGGCTAACATGATTTCTCCTCCTAACTCTCTATCAAAATCGGTTCAAGAAATCCTGCTGGAAGCACGCAGGCCTTCCACAAGAAAAACATATTCAGCCAAATGGAAGAGATTCAGCATCTGGAATGCCAACAGGGGTCAGGAGACAGCATTACCGAGTATACCCCAGATTTTAGAATACTTGGCAGAACTACTTCATACTGGGCTTTCATACTCTTCAATAAACATTCATGCCTCAGCAATCTCAGCAAAATACAACTGTGACCCTCCGGTGTTTTCTCATCCGTTGCTAAGACAGTTTCTAAGAGGACTAAAGAATATCAAACCTCCCAGAAAACAGCCAGTACCTGCATGGGGCCTCAATTATGTGTTGGAGAAATAAACTCTTCCTCCATTTGAGCCAGCAGCAAGTTCAGAAATGCAATTTCTTTCATGGAAGACTGCCTTCTTATTGGCAGTCACATCTGCAAGAAGAGTTTCGGAGATACAGGCACTCATGGCAGTGCCACCCTTCCTCATTTTTCATCGACAGAGTTTCTCTAAGAACCAATCCTACATTCATGCCCAAAGTTATTTCCAGAGTGTCTCTAAATCAAGCTAATCACCTGCCTGCATTCTTCCCCAATCCTCAAAATAGGGGGGAAAAGCTACTGCATACTTTGGACATGCACAGACAGCTACGTTGCTACTTGGACAGAACTAAGGCCACCAGAAAGTCTGACCAACTGTTTGTAGCCTATGCTGCTGGAGTGCAAGGAAAAGCAATCTCCAAACAATTTCAAAATGGATTGGACATTGCATCAGATTCTGCTATTTTTTCCATGGAAAAGGTGTGCCAGCCAATATTAGGCCACATTCAACCAGAGCTATGGCCACTTCCACAGCTTTCCTAAGAGGAGTGGCGACAAAGGACATTTTAGAGGCTGCTACATGGAGCTCCGTGCATACATTTACCAAGCACTACAACCTGCCCTTATATTCCAGATCCCGAGCAGGCTTTGCTACGTCAGTCCTGCAGGGGATTTTAGCTACACCATCCTTATCTTAGTTCCATCCACCCCCAGCTTAGCTATGGTATTCAACCCATATGTTATGACTGCAGTTGCATTCTTGAAGGACATAGTACAGTTTTGTACCTACCATAAATGTAGATGTCCGATAGATATGCAACTGCAGTCGGATTTTCCCACCCTCCTACCCCTCTGTATCCTTCTTTTTGGGTCCCCCCTCCTTTTCCCATTAGCTGGGGGTATTCCTATGGTGTATCTGCTTATTACTGTTGTGCATGTTTGGGATTATTTTTATCCATTTACCAAATTTAGCCTTCCTAGGAGGGCACCTGGCATCTGGGGCAAGAAACACTGAAGAAGATGGCGTCGGCCGATGCCTTTATACTCCAGCCATGGTGACATCGGAGAGGAGGCGACACCAGCCGACGCCGGACCCAGACTTTGGAATTTGGCCGACCAAGGGCTGCCTGAGGCAGGACAACCCATATGTTATGACTGCAGTTGCATATCTATCGGACATCTACATTTATGGTAGGTACAAAACTGTACTTTTTGATTCCTTAGAGGCCTCCTGCAGGGCCACAGTTACTGGATCTGTGATTAGAAGGCATGCCTGGTTAAAGGAACCAAATTTGCCTCATCATGTTAAAGCTAAATTGCTAGATGCATCTTTAAAGCATGATTCTCTGTTTGGTATTAAGGCAGAAGAGGTTTTAAAGAAAATGGAAGACAAAGCTAAGTCTATGCAAACTGTCAGACTTTTTACAAGTGCAGCCACCAAGATTCAGCAGACACTGGCCTAAAAAAATTGGTCCTTTCCTGTGTCAGACAGAGCTCAAAGGAGCAAATCCAGATGCCCTAAGGGTTTCAGATACCAGGTGCAAGATTCATACAGGTCAAAACAATGGGGCACTTCCACCTCCAAATCTGGAGGAGATAAAAGCGCAGACCTACAGAAAGCAATCCCAATGACTTCCCTCTGCCTACACCAAGAACATATCTTTTGACAGCACCCATAGGGGGAAAATTAGCACTTTTTGCTCAAAATTGGCAGTTAATAACCCAGGACAAGTGGGTACTAAACATCGTATCACAGGGATACAGATTCCATTTCCACACTCTGCCAATGGCAAATGGTTGGCCAGATCAGCCAAAAAATCAGTGGGCAGAGGCACAGAAACAGGTTACGTCCCTCATGGATATGGGGGCCATTCAGACAGTACCAAAACAGAAAAAAGGACAAGATTTTTACTCTACTGTTCTTGGTACCTAGAAAGGACAAGGCCTGGTGGCCAATACTGGATTTATCGATTTTGAACACATACCTGGATATTCCAAATTTCAAAATGCTGACTTTGCAGCAGCTTCTGCCCATGCTGGGCAAGAATGCATGGCGGCTGACTCTAGACCCAAGAGAGGCATACCTGCATGTCCCAGTAAGCAAGACAGTCGTGCAGAAGATACCTCAGATTCAAGGCTGCCTTCATGCATTACCAATACTCTGCACTGCCCTTTATGGCTTATCTACTGCGCCCAGGGTCTTTACAAAGTGGCTGGCACCTGTAATTGCATTTTGCAGACAAAGATGTATACAAATTTACCCTTACTTGGACGACTGTCTCATTCAAGCAGAGAACAAGGACACTCTTCTTCGACACCTGGTGTTTGTGAAAAGGCTTCTAACATGCCTAGGGTACACAATAAACAAAAATAAATAATTGTTACCCTTTCAAAAGATAACATTCCTGGGTGCAAGCTTGGATACAACTGCCCAGATGGCTTAGCTCACGCCAGACAAGCAAAGGCAACTGACTGCTAACTTCAAAGTGATGGCAACAAAAACCCAGTCTTCTACAAGGCAAATTCTGCAGGCTCTGGGCTTCATGGCATCCTGCATCCTAATAATTCCGTATGCAAGACTGCATCTAAGGAAACTTCAGTGGTACCTAAAAGGTTTATGGAGTCAACATTCACACAGTCTAGAAACCATGATTCCTCGTTCCCTGCCTGCAACAGGAGTTTCTGTGGTGGGCAAAGGCATGTCACCAAAACATGGGTCTGCCCTTCACTCTACCCCCTGCCAGCCACACCTTAACAGACACACCAGATTATGCTTGGGGGGGGCCCACATGGCAGGAAGATGCATTCAGGGCTTATGGACACCAAAACAAATGCATCTAGGTATCAACCAGAAAGACATGCTAGCTGTTCAGAATGCCCTTAAAGCCTTCAAGGACTTGCTTCATCCAGGACAACTACTGATCAAGACAGACAACACCACAGTCATGTGATGTATAAACAAGCAAGGGGGCACACACATACCCCCTTTGCAGATTAGCCATAGCACTGTGGGACACAGCTTTGACCTACCAAATACATCTTCAAGCTCAAGTCCTGCCAGTAAAACAAAACAGTCAGGCAGACGATTTAAGCAGAAACATTTGTGGATCCTCGCAAGTGGAAACTAAATCCACAAGTCTTCAGCATAACTGAGAAATGGGGGAGCCCAGACACAGATGTATTTGCCTCTCCTCAGAATTATGAATTGAAAAGGTTCTTTACAAGGACTTACCGCAGACAAGCATGGAAAGTAGACGCCCTATCAGTTTATGCCTTTCCTCCTCTGCTCTTCTACCCAAGGTCCTCTCAGGTCAGACAAGAGAAGCCAAAGATATTAATTGCCCCGGACTGGCCCCGCCAATAGTGGTACCCCAATCCTAAGGAACTTGGCTCAGTACCCAGCTAGGGCCTTGCCTCAAAGACCACAACTGCTCTCCCAGCAAAAAATCAGATCCTGCACAGTTAACTACAGACTTTGAACCTGGCAGCATGGCTAATCATGTAGTCATACAAACACCTCTCAGTAAAGCTGTGATGGATGTCATTTTGGAAGCCAGAAGGCCTAGTACTAGAAAATCTTATGCTGACAAATGGAAGAGATTCTGTGCTTTGAATCGAGCACAAGGAACTGGTGCAGCAAAACCAAATATTCCTCAGATATTACAATGCTTAACTGAGATGCTTGACAAAGGCCTATCTTTCTCATCAATCAAAATCCATGCCTCTGCTATTTCTGCTCATTACAATACAGAGCCACCAGTCTTTTCTCCTCCTTTACTAAAGCAGTATCTTACAGGAGCCAAAAATGTAAGGCCCTCCTAGAAGATCACCATTACCTGCATGGGGGACCTCAATTATGTGTTGGAAAAGCTCATCCTGCCTCCATTTGAACCAGCTGCTACCGCTGATCTAAAGTTCTTATGGAAAAGTGCTCTGCTACTAGCAATTACTTCAGCAAGAATTTATTTATTATTTATTTATTTTACATTTGTTGACCGGGATAGTCCGACTGGATGCATGTCCATTTTCAGCGGAGGCCCGGGGAGAAAAGCTCCACAGAGAAAAAGAGTACACACATTGATTTACATACAGATAAATACACATTCACAGGATTTATACTTTGTTTTGGTTTAGATACATTTGCCAACAGTGTGATTTAATTACAACCCAAAGTGCAATAATGTAACTATAACTAGTTACAAGATCCTAGCACTTATAGAATACAGCCAGACAATGAGGAACTTGATTACTGTAGAACCAGTAGAGATAGAATACGGTGGATGTTGATTTATAATTATTTGAAACTTAGAAAATAAGTGTAGCGCCTAGTAGGTACAGGGGAGTGGGTTATAGGATGTGTCAAAGAGGACTAGTCTGGATTAATACATGGGCAAAGCCAATGAGACTTAAATTGTTTAAGATTATTTTTAAATTGACAAATGGAGGTAGTGAGTCTTAGGTTATTAGGGAGGGAATTCCAAACCTTTCCTATAGCATTGGCAAAAAGAGCTTCGCTGCTCGAGTTGTTAGATTTGATAGTTTGGACCAAAAATCTGTTTGAGGAGCGAAGACAGCTAAGATTGGAGTAGGGACTCAGAAGTTCTTTCAGCGAAGGGGTTTTATCAGGTTGCTTGATTATTTTAAACGCTTCGGTGAGTTGGTTCAGATGTCCTTCAAGGATGCATCTGCAGTCATAACATATGGGTTTTCCTGCCTCAGGCAGCCCTTCGGTCGGCCGGATTCCAAAGTCTGGGTCTGGCCTCGGCTGATGTTGCACTTTCCCCGACGTCAGAGCGTCTGGGGTATAAAAGCCGACGCCATTTTCCTCTGTCTTTTTTGCCGTGCGGTGCCCGAAGCAGAAGCTGTTCGCAAGTGCCGGTCGGTCAGATACAGTGAATTCAGACTTAGAAAAAAGCTAAGTACCCCGTTGGGGACTCTTTCTTGCCTCAGCCGATGTCAGACAAAGTAAATAATTGTTTAACTTGTGGGAAACAAATACCTCATAAGGATTTCCATTCCTACTGCCTTCCTTGCTTAGGCCCAGACCCACGACGTATCTGCCTGTTCAGCCTGTGCTTCCTTCAACCGACGAACCCTTAGACGTCGGTCGGAGTTTGCAGAGGAATTTTTTTGGGTCCAGTTTTGCTTATAAAATGCCGTCGGAGACTCCGACTTCGCATCTAGTGAAAAAACGGAAGGAAAAGGACAGACAGTCGCGGCCCGCGGTTTCGGCTGAAACCAGGGCAAGGCCTACCGCGAGTGTCTGTTTCGGCCGAAACAGAGTCCTTGTTGATTCCTACTTCTGAACCCATTCATCCGACCACCGAGGCCCGGGAGGCCCCGGCTGAGTCTGCTACCGAACTTCCTACCGAAACCAGTGTTCAGGAAATGTCCGACACCATACCTTTGGACATTTCTACTCCTGCACGTGGGGCAGCTAGGCCCCCTGCTTCCATGTCCATTAAGGCCTTTTCTAGGGCTAAAGCTGCCAAACTATCTGAAGCTTTGCCTACCAAAACTACCTCCCAGAGGCCTTCCTCTAGTTCTCAGATCCTCAGCCTTGCAGAGGACCTTACTTCTTTAATTAGAGGTTCACAACCTCACCCAGACGGGGCCTCTCACCCTCCTCCGGACAAAAGGCCCAGGACTGACCCCTCTGACCCACACTCTTCAGATGATTCCACGGATGGATCTGAGTTATCAGACCACCAGGGGGAGGCTTATTCGCCTTATGAGGATTCAGATGCTGAGGAATCTATCCCTTCGGCCTCCCCTCCTGAAGAGTTTTCCTTTGGTGAGACTCTACACTCCATGAGAGAGCATTTTCAATGGCAAGGTCAGGATTTCTCTGATTCTAGAAAAAGATTAAGGACCTTTTTGCATTTGCCTCAACATAGGCCCTTAGCAATACCTCCTGTTCTGAATGTAATTGATGATGTGTACAATGATGTCCGTACAGCCCCTGATACTCTTCCTCCGGCCCCTGCCAAACCTGACCGATACTACAGGGTCCCGGATTCTCATTTCCATCTGTATAAAGCCCATTCTGCAGACCCAGAAACTATTTCTCAGGGCCCTAAAGGGGTTGCGGCCGCCACTGCCAAAAATCTTCTACCCTCTGAAAGAGAGTCTAGAGCTTTAGAGAGATGGGGAAAGAAGGTATATACTTATGCAACTCTTTCTGTCAGGGCATTAAATTGTCAATTTCATATGATACAGTACCAAGAGTATTTGTTAGATGAACTGAATAAGAAACTTTCTTCTCCTGAACCCCTTGACCGTAAATCCTTTCAGGATTTGGTACACAATTCACAACAGGTTAGTAATCATTTCTTAAAATGTGGCTATGATGCACTGGAGGCTTCATTTAGGTCAGCTATGACTGGGGCAGTTATTCGTAGCCATGCCTGGCTGAAGGAACAATCTTTGCCAGACCATGTTAAAGCTAAACTCCTGGGTGCTCCAATGGAGAAACAAAACTTATTTGGCTCCTCTGCTCAGGAGATCTTAAAGGTTGAAGAAAAGGCAAAATCTGTGCCAACAGTTAAAGATTTCCTGCAAGTACAACCACTGAGATTCAGCAGAAACTGGCCTACTAAGAATTGGTCCTTTCCAGACTCGGACAGAGCCCAGAGGGGCAGGAACAGGCGCCCTAGAGGCAGAGGTCAATCGAAGGGCTCCTACAGAGGCCGTCAGTGGCAGTCTGCCAACCAGAGGAGTAGTGCAACAGCAACAGCAACAACTACTACACCAGGACAGGCTCAATGACTTAACTCTGATTCCGCCTACCAGGGATCAACTGGAAGCACCCTTGGGTGGAAAACTGGCTTTATTCTCAAAAAACTGGCATTATATTACAAGAGACACGTGGACACTGCAAATAATAGACCAAGGATACAGGTTCCACTTCCACACTTTGCCAAAAAGAAACGGAATGCCAAACCTTCCACCAAATCAGAGGGCAGAGGCTTTAGGACAGATCAACAATTTGCTTCAGATGAAAGCTATAGAAAAGGTACCATGTTCAGAACAAGGACAAGGATTTTACTCCAGACTATTCCTTGTACCAAGAAAAGAAAATCAATGGAGGCCTATTCTCGACCTCATTGTGCCAAAATTCAAGATGCTGACCCTACAGCAACTTCTTCCCATGTTGGGCAAGGAGTCTTGGCTGGTGACTCTAGATCTCAAGGAGGCATACCTGCACGTCCCTATTCGACCAAGTTGCAGAAGACACCTCAGATTTCTTGCAGGATCAGAGCATTATCAATTTTCAGCATTGCCCTTTAGCTTATCTACTGCGCCCAGAGTATTCACGAAATGCCTGGCATCAGTAATTGCACATTGCAGACTACAGGGAATTCAAATCTATCCATACCTGGACGACTGCCTAATACAAGCGGACAACAAGGGAAATTTGTTAAAGGACTTGGCCTATGCCATCCACCTGCTGCAGGCCTTGGGATACACAGTCAACATCCAAAAGTCAAGACTAGTGCCATCCCAAAGGATAACCTTTTTGGGTGCAGATCTGGACACAACCACCCAAATGGCCTTTCTCACAGAAGAAACAAAAACAACTTCCAGATTACTTCATGATTCTGACAAGACAAACTCAGCTTACTGCAAGGAAAATCCTGCAGGCCTTGGGTTACATGGCATCCTGCATAATTCTGATACCACACGCCAGGCTGCATATGAGGAAATTACAGTGGTACTTAAGGAGTGTATGGTCTCAACAGTCACAGTTTAGAAACCTTGATACCAATCATTCCATGCCTTCAAAAGGAATTTCTGTGGTGGGCTCAGGCATGCCAGTCCAACAGAGGGTTGCCTTTCAACAAACCAAAAACAAGGCAGACCATCACCACGGACGCTTCACACCGAGGATGGGGAGCTCACATGGAGGGCAAATGCATCCAAGGCCTATGGCCTCAAGGACAGCTAAGCATGCACATAAACCAAAAGGAAATGCTGGCAGTGATACATGCAATCGAGGCTTTCAAACCTTTCCTCCAACAAGGCCACCTGTTAATAAGGACAGACAACACCACAGTCATGTGGTACATAAACAAGCAGGGAGGGACACACTCTTACCCTCTATGCCGGCTGGCTATGAATCTATGGGAACTATGCCTGAAACTCAAAATCCAGCTACAGTCCCAATTTGTGCCGGGGAAAGAGAATGCACTGGCAGACAGCTTAAGCAGAACTATCATGGATGCACACAAATGGATGCTGCACCCAGACATCTTCCAACTCATAGCAAAGACATGGGGAATGCCGGAGATAGGTCTGTTCGCCTCCCCACTTAACCATCAACTGAAGACATTCTGCTCAAGGACATACCACCCACAAGCTTGGAGGGTGGACTCTCTCTTTCAGCTGGAAAGCCCTAAATGTATATGCCTTCCCACCTCTCCCATTGATGTACAAGGTTCTACTGAAGATCAGGGAGGAACAGCCAAGAGTGATACTGATAGCTCCAGACTGGCCAAGGCAACACCGGTATCCATTATTGAGAAGCATGTCTCAGGCAAAACCATGGCATCTCCCCCTATGGCCTCTTCTTCTGACGCAGAACAATTTCAAGACCATGCATCCCAACTTGAAAACATTGCAATTAACTGCCTGGAAAATTCGTTAAAGTCCAATCAAACTGTTTTATCACAGAGGGTGAAGGACATTATCTTGGAGGCTCGCAGGCCCTTCCACAAGGAAGACATACTCAGCTAAATGGAAGAGATTTCTCATTTGGAGCACATCAAAAGGCTCGGATGTCACAGTGGCAAGCATGACACATATCCTGGAATACTTAGCAGAATTGTTCCACAATGGCCTGTACTATTCTTCCATTAAGATTCATGCCTCAGCAATTTCAGCAGAATACAATGTGGATCCACCTATCTTCTCACACCCTCTCCTCAGACAATTTCTGAGGGAGATCAAAAATATTAAACCTCCAAGAAGACCCCCTCTACCTGCTTGGGATGTCAACTTTGTGCTGGAGAAACTGACACTTCCTCCTTTTGAACCAGCAGCATCAGCGGATCTACAGTTTCTGTCTTGGAAAACTGCATTCCTTCTGGCAATAATTTCAGCAAGAAGAGTATCTGAGTTACAAGCATTAATGGCAGTGCAGCCATTTCTTATTTTCCATCAGGACAGAGTTTCCCTAAGAACCAATCCTACTTTTATGCCAAAGGTGGTATCTAGGGTATCCTTGAACCAAGCTATTTACTTGCCTACGTTCTTCCCAAATCCACAGAATAGAGGGGAAAAACTTTTGCACACCCTGGATATACACAGACAACTATGCTACTACTTGGACAGAACAAAAACAAGCAGAAAAACTGACCAATTATTTGTAGCATATGCTACTGGAGTGCAAGGAAAAGCAATTTCCAAACAGACAATTTCAAAATGGATAGGAAATTGCATTCGATTTTGCTACTCCTTTCATGGGAAGACAGTTCCTGAAAACATCAGGCCTCATTCCACAAGGGCCACGGCCACCACTACAGCCTTCCTACGAGGGGTGGCTACCAAGGGCATTATAGAAGCTGCTACTTGGAGCTCCGTGCATACATTTGCCAAGCATTACAATCTACCTTTATACTCCAGATCCTGAGCAGGTTTTGCTACTGCAGTCCTGCAGGGGATCTTAACTACACCATCCTTTTTCTTAGTACCTCCTCCCCCAGATTGGCTATGGTATTCTACCCATATGTTATGACTGCAGATGTATCCTTGAAGGACATAGCACAGTTTTGTACCTACCATAAATGTAGATGTCCGATAGGTATGCATCTGCAGTCAGGTTTACCCTCCCTCCTACCCCTCTGTGGTATTCCTAGGGTACTTAACCCTCATTTAGCTAGCTGGGGGAATTTGTTATGGTGTATTTGTTTATACATGTATATAAATTGGCAAATGTTGTGAATTTTTTCTGCATTTATCCAAATTTAGCCTTCCTAGAAGGCACCTGGCATCTGGGGCAAGAAAAACTGAGGAAAATGGCGTCGGCTGATGCTTTTATACCCCAGACGCTCTGACGTCGGGGAAAGTGCGACATCAGCCGAGGCCAGACCCAGACTTTGGAATCCGGCCGACCGAAGGGCTGCCTGAGGCAGGACAACCCATATGTTATGACTGCAGATGCATACCTATCGGACATCTACATTTATGGTAGGTACAAAACTGTACTTTTGAGAAGATTGGGAAGTTCTAGCCAGTCGAGTTTCCTTAGGTTAAGGCAATGATGAGTTCTATAAGGTGCACTTGTTACAAATCTGGCAATGTGATTATAGGCAACAGAGAGTTTATTAATCTCCTTTTTGTTGAGAAAGGAAAGGACAGGAGAGGCGTACAATAAGGTGGAGAGGAGATGCGTATGCGCAATCGTTAGTTTGGCATTAGGGGTTAGAAAGTTTTTAATTCTATACAAGGATCCTAGTTTCTTATTTTTACTGTCTTCATGGTTTGACTGATATGCGTATCAAATCTAAGCTTATTATCAATAGTGACCCCTAATAGTTTAGTGTTGGTATCGGGCTCAATAATGGTACCATTAATAGACTGAATGAAGAAGGTAGTGTTATTAGCTTGTAGAGAAAGTTGAACTGGTGGAGGAACTGAGGTGGGAAAAAATACTAATAACTTGGTTATTTTTGGATTTAGGATGAGTTTCCGTTCTACGAGAAGAGTTTCAGAGCTACAGACCCTCATGGCTGTAGAGCCTTTTATCATATTTTACCCAGACAGGGTATCTCTGAGGACAAATCCTACTTTTATCCCCATGGTGGTTTCCAGTGTGGCTCTTAACCAAACAATTCATCTGCCAACCTTTTTATCCAAATCTGCAGAACAAGGGGGAGAGAATTTTGCATTCCTTGGATGTACACAGGCAGCTAAGATTCTACTTGAGCAGGACAAAAGCTCTAAGAAAAACTGAGCAATTACTAGTGTCTTATGCTATAGGATCAGAAGGAAAGGCTATTTCAAAAGCCAAAGGGAAACCCCCAATTTTTCAAAG
>NC_056735.1:1126679896-1126682396 GCF_019279795.1 Protopterus annectens
CAACATATGTTTAGCTATAGCACTGTGCATTTCTGATCTTGCAAAACAATATAGATGATCTCTGATCCGCTCACGGAGGGATCTATTCGTTTTGCCGACGTAAAAGGCAAAGCATGTTTGACAGCTTGCTACATAAACCAAGTTCTTAGTATTGCAATCTGACATACACCTAATGTCCCACAATCTACCATCATTGGGGTTCCTGAAAAACCTGGATGTGTCTATATGGACACATTGTTTACAGGACCCACACCTCTTAGTACCATAGTCTCGGAATGTGATGTTCATATCATTGGTGCTACACAAGTTAGGAAAACATAAGTGTTGTTTAAGATTCTTCATGTTGTTGAATACATAACGTGGACAATTGCCTACAACATTCTGTGTATCAGTGTCAACAGTAAGTATATTCCAGTTGTCCAAAATCACCTTTTGGAGTATGGGAATATTCTTAGCATAGGGTAGGATCAAAGGCAGTTGTGGATTCCGTTCAGCAAGCTCAGAATGATGGCATGGTCTATATTTGGAAAAATATGGTCTACCTTTACCTGATCTAAGTCTACTAACATCTGCACAAATAGAGTCTAGCTCAGCCTGACAATAACCCCTGTTCAAAAAAGTTCCTTTCAAATTTGTTAATTCACATCGAAATGAATCATCTTCCGAACAAAGACGAGACATCCTAAGGGCCTGGCCCTTAACAATGTTCTTAAAGGTCCTGGGATGATGCATACTGTCTGCAGATAAAAATGATGCTTTATAACATGGTTTCCTAAATACCTTTGTCTTAAAAGTGTTACTATCCAAATAAATAGTAACATCTAAGTAATTGATCTTCTCAACTGAATAATCCATAGTAAACTTCAGAAACCCTTGCAAAGAATTCAGATGTTGAAAAAACATGTTCAAAGAGGCACTGGTGCCATGCCAAAGGAGAAAGAGGTCATCAACAAAGCGTCTGTAAAACACAATGTTGGGACAGGTTAACATGACCTCTTTCTCCCATGCCACCATGACAAGGTTGGCATAGGAATTGGCACAGCTGGTGCCCATGGCCACCCCAGTGGATTGTCTGTAAAATTTGTCTATGAAGACAAAAAAGTTGTTTTCTAAAACAGATTCTAAAAGTAAACTCAAGAAATCTGCTTCAGTTATTGAAAAGATCTCATACAGCAAATTCTTAACCATTTCAATACCAATACTATTCGGTATACAGGTGAATGACACCATGTCCATGGTTACTAACAACAGATCTTCAAAACTATCTAACTGACTTGCATGTTCATATAGATCACCCAAAAATTGAGCAGTGTCTTTCAAGACATAGGTGTAATTGGCTAGAACTGACTTAAGCTTATAGTCTAAATATATAGAAATGGGTTCAGTGATCCACCCTTCACCCGCTACAATAGGTCAAAAAGGGGGTGCTGTAGCATGCTTATGGATCTTCGGTAACCCATTAATACGTGGTATCAAGGGGAAATTGAACCATGAAAAATTCATAAAGATCATTAGTTAGCAGTTTCAGAGATGTACATTCTTCCAACATATTATTGAGAGTACAAAAAGACCTTTCAACATCAGTCAATACAGTTTCATAGGCATCAGTACCCAACATTACTAACATGGAATCTACGTAAAATTGTCTGTCCATTACAACAGTCAAACCGCCTTTGTCGGCCGGTCCAATAATTATATTGTCATTGTTGCTTAAGGTACGAAGGGCCTGAGTTTCTTGTGAATTCAAATTGTCATTAAAATTCAAAATGTTAGAGCTAAACACTTGATGCAAGTCATTTTCAACAGCTTTAAGAAAAAGTTCTAAATTTGAAGGCAAGTGCAGATTCAATAGACTCTTGCGTTTAAAATGATGCTCACCTGTAGGTCTATCCTCCTTAAAAATAAGTTTCAGATTCACGTTCCTGACAAATAGCCGAATGGCTAGAAGAATGTCACTGATGTCGGCCTTCTGGCTAGGAATAAATGTCAGGCCTTTAATTACCGACAATTCAGCTTCGGAAAGAGTGTATTGGGAATTGTTCCAGGTTAGTGTCTGTCACCAACTCTGGGGGATGTGTGTGGTTGTGGTGGTCTGTGTCAGGAACCCCAATGATGGTAGATTGTGGGACATTAGGTGTAAGTCAGATTGCAATACTAAGAACTTAGTTTATGTAGCAAGCTGTCAAACATGTTTTGCCTTTTACGTCGGCAAAACGAATAGATCCCTCCGTGAGCGGATTAGAGATCACCTATATTGTTTTGCAAGATCAGAAACACATAGTGCTATAGCTAAACATATGTTGCTGTTTGACAGACATGTCTTTTTATTCCAAGTGCTTTATGTACAACCTGTCACTTTTATGGGCGGTGACTTGGTAAATCATACTGAGGCATCTGAAATGCAGTGGATATTGCGATTGGCAGCACATCGTGGCAGAGGTCTAAATGATTGCGTTTCTTTGAAACCTTCATTGAAAGCCAGATCTATTAGGTAGTTTTA
>NC_056735.1:1126689896-1126692396 GCF_019279795.1 Protopterus annectens
AGATTTCACTATGTTCGGAAAAATAAACCTAGGATGCATACTGTTGTAATGAAGTAGGTTATTCTTCCAACATGGTTTTCTATAAAGTGTTGTCATAATATTATTTTTCGTCCCTTTCTTAATTGTAACATCCAAAAAATCAATACTGCTGTAAGAATGTGTACAAGTAAATCTGAAGAATTCTGTTGTAGATTCAAGATATTGTACAAATTCTCTTAACCTGTCTAAGGTGTCATCCCAGAACAGTAGTATATCGTCTATGAATCTTCTATACAACAAAACACTACTGAAGAAGCTACTGTCTAACAAATAAGTTCTTTCCCATTGATGTACTACAAGGTTTGCTTAAGTATTCACACGGGGGGTACCCATCGCTACCCTCCATTTTTGCTTATATATCTTATTTTGAAACATAAAGAGGTTATTAAGAACCATATCAAGTAATGTACCAAATAAACTAATATCACTATTAATAAAGTCAGTAGTCCTACTCAAAAGTTCATAAATCGCTTGTATGCCAAATTCATTTGGAATAGATGTAAATAGGTTTTTGACATCAAGGCTTACTAAGATTTAGCTTTCTGGTATTCCTTCCATAAACATAGAGTCTAATGTCTCTATGAGTTGGTAAGTATCTCTAAGAATGTAAGGATTCGCTTTTACCACTTGACTTAGCTTTTTTTCTAGCTATACGGACAATCTTTCAGTTACCCAACCCTCTCCAACTATGGGTCTCATTGGTGGGGGAAATGTATTCTTATGTATCTTTGGTAGGCCCTTTATGTGAGGTATACAGGGTTGTTTTATCAGGAAATAAGAATATAATTCTTTCTCAGTTTGCCTACACATCAACATATAAAGATTATCGTGTATATTATTGATAATTTTGTCCACCATCGTATAATCTATTTCAGCATAGGTTAAATCATCGTTTAACATATTGAGCATAGTTTCATTATACATATTAGTATCCATTAATACAATCCCTCCCCCTTTGTCAGCAGGTTTGATATTAATTAATACATTCCTACGCAACGATTGTAATGCATACCATTCATTGCTGGATACATTATAGAAGGAACATTTACGTTTAACTGTAGTATAGTACTCGTAAAAATCATGTTCACATAATTTAACAAAGCATTCAAGCTGCGGAGACAATATAGGTACAAAATTACTTTTCCTTTTAAAGCAATTATTATTCTTGGATATACGATCATCTACTTTACTTGATTTATCAGAAAACATTAGTTTTAGCGCAACATTCTGAACAAATAATCTAATGTCAGTTAAAAGTTCATGTAGCAGACTGCCTTGCGAAGGTATGAATGACAGTCCTTTATTTAATAAGGACAATTCAGCCTCGGATAAAATATAATTAGGAAGGTTAAATACCAAAGTTCCTAAATTTTCTGTCGTCTTCTTTGTAAGTTGTTTTCGTTCGACAGTTTTCGTTTCCTCCTCCCCCGACTGCCTGATCTGCTCCTGGAGGCTGCATGTATTTTCACAGGAAACAGTAAAAAATGTTCCAAGTTGCCTGTATTCACTTTGGGTCTCGCTCCCATTGATGTGTTTCTTTTTTCATTAGCCAAAAAGGCTAACTGATTAGGAGGTGGTGTATCTTTCCAATTCCTGGTATTTAGTGGTTCATTCTCCAATACAT
The DNA here is from genome assembly GCF_019279795.1 of Protopterus annectens. Lineage (NCBI taxonomy): Eukaryota > Metazoa > Chordata > Ceratodontiformes > Protopteridae > Protopterus > Protopterus annectens. The sequence continues at coordinate 1,126,691,560 of NC_056735.1, forward strand.
CAGTCTCTAATCTTTCATGCACCACAGTATGCGCAGTAGGTGTGTCATTAAAAGGGCAATGTTCTTGGGCACTTGCTACAAGTTGTGAAGGTTCATGGATAGGCAACTTATTTTGTTGTTTGTCAGGTTGTCTACCTTCTCTTTCATTATAGCGTGGCCAAACAAACACCTGACCCATAGAAAAGTCTTTAAAATCACGTTGCAATTTCTTGTATTTAATTTGTTGCAGTTTATCACTAAATGCTGTAATTTGAGTGTAAATATTGGCTAGCTTTCTCTCAAAGATTGCCCCTTTAAATTTGTCAAGGATGTCATTATGTAGCGTTTCTATTTTACTATTCAATTCTGTTTCTATGGGTTTAAAGTAATCGCTAATTAAGCGTATATAGTTGTTGCTTAATTCTATATTGAGTTTCTGCCACTTCTTTAATAGCTCCGGATGCTTGTCTCCATATGAGGGCATACATAGAACTCTCATTCCACGTGGAATAACATGAAAATGGAGACAATATGGCGTCTTTGCCACAAAAGTCTTTGTAACTTGTAGAGGTTATTCTCAAGTTCTCTGCGTAAAAATCACTCATATTATCGACAGTACCTGAGTTTATGGTTATCGGATTCTCCTGTAGCTCCAACCCCAATAACGGATTCAAATGCTGTTCAGTTGAATAATCCCATCCACGGGCATTGTTGCTTTTTCCAGGATTATAGTCCAGTTCCACTTGTGAGTTCTCCATTTTTGTGGCAACTTTTTATCCAGGATATCAGGCAGAAATACAATAAAATAGAATAAAAAGTCACCTAAAGATCCTTCTAAGCAGAAACAAGCAGCAGGAA
>NC_056735.1:1126699896-1126765085 GCF_019279795.1 Protopterus annectens
AAGACCCAGAAGCAATTACTGCGGATGGCTGAGGATTTACTTACAATGATTAGGGGTTCTCACCCTCCTCCTGAAAAAAGGCCTAGACAGGATATACCTTAGGATTCCTCTGATCAGGCTTCTGTGTCTTCTGTCTCTTCGTCTGACCAGGATTATTCTTTTCCTCCTTATGAGGATTCTGATGCAGAGGACTCTATTCCCTCTGCTTCTCCCCCTGAAGATTTTTCTTTTGGGGAAACCTTACATGAGATGAGAGAGCATTTTCATTGGGAAGGTCAGGATTATTCTGCTTCCAAGAAGAAACTTAGGGAATTTCTCCTTCTCCCTCAACACAGACCTTTGGCTATTCCTCCTGTTCCTGATATTGTGGATGATGCTTTTTCTGAAGCTAACCTGAATCCTGATTCCTTGCCACCTGCTCCTTCTAAGCCGGATAGATTTTACAGAGTCCATGATTCCCATCAATTCTTATTTAAGAACCCTTCTGCAGATCCTGAAACTATTTCTCAGGGTTCTAAGGCTGCTAAGGCTGCTTCATCTAAAAATCCTATTCCCTCTGAAAAGGATTCTCGTGCCTTGGACAGATGGGGCAAAAAGGTTTATACTTCTGCTACTCTTTCTATTAGAGCTTTAAATTGCCAGTTTTACATGTTCAAGTATCAGCAATTTCTTTTGTCTGTTTTAAAGCAAAGGCTTTCTACCTTTCCTGCATGTGCAGAGGACAAGGAATTACAGGATGTATTGCATGCAACTGAACAAGTTAGCAAACATAGTTTACATTGTGGTTTTGATGCCTTGGAAGCTTCTTGTAGGGCCGTAGCCTCTGGTACTGTTATCAGGAGACATGCTTGGCTTCGTGAGCAGAATTTACCTGAGCAGGTTAAGGCTAAACTGTTAGATGCCCCTGTTCAGCATGATGTTTTATTTGGATCCAAGGCTGAGGAGGTTATTAAAAAGATGGAGGAAAAAGCCAAATCTATGCGGACTGTCAGATTTCTTACAAGTTGAATATTTAATACAGCACAGAGTGATTGAAACTGTAGACTCATTTAAGAACCTGGGTATATGGTAGACTCAGCTATGAGTTTTTTTAATCAAAAACAACCAACTGGTTAATGATAGTTATAGAACTACAGGTTGTATAAAATGATGTATAAAGTCTAGGAAATCAAACATAATGAAGTTATTGTTAGTTACATTAGACCCAAACTTGAGTATGGAATAACAATATGGAAACCTTATAGGAAAACGAGCATGAATAAACTGGAGAAGAGAGTACAGCGGAAATATATCAAGGGCATCCATAGATGTGAAACTCTAAGTTATTATGAAATACTAAAATATCTGAACTTGTACAGTCTCTTAGATATCCAAGAGGAGATCTTATTTGGGTATATAGAGCATTTAGGGACAACTACCTCTGGGAATGTTTGGGGTTATCAAAAAGTACTAGAGAATCATCAGGCAACCTGTGTAGAAGATTCTATAGGAATGAGAAGTGTACTAATTGGTTCTCTGACAGCATAGCTGATGCATGGAATAGACTACCACATTCTATTTAAGTAAGCACTAGTTTACATATTTTTAAGAACATCCTGGACACTTATTATGGGAACAAGTGTTTGGTATATTGGCAAGCTAGAAGTGGATTTACCCCCATGCTTGAAATATTTGTTATGTATGTATGTAGACCAGTTCCACTGGTGCAGAGGGATAAAGGCCTATGATCTAGTTAACAGTTTGGCAACTGGCTTGGGCACTTATAGAAGACAGCATGATAGAGGAATGACGTGGCTTTGTTAGCTCTAGAGATGTCTGGAGTGTATGTCACCATCCATGAATCCACTGTAGAGGCCAGAGACCCCACTAGAGAGGTGTCTTCTAGGGGTGGATAGTGATGCTCCCTGGGTGCCAAACCTAAAGTATGTTACTGGGCATGAGAGTGGAATAAGGGCTACAAAAAAAAATCAACTCCTGATGTCTTCTGAGTCACCTCTTACCTGCAGTAAATGGAGAAATAAATTGGAATCTGATCAACAGGGGCTCTGTCAGCAGGCAGGGTGGTGAAAATAGTTTTTTTAAAAAAGTAATGCCCAGGGCCTCTAACAATGTTCATAATTTCAGAACTCCCCTACCTCTGTAGCAAAACAAAAAAATTTATATCATGGTAACGTAGCTTCCTTAGTGGTGATATGACATGGTGATGCAATATCTAATAAACAGCGTATGAACTCTGTTTCTGCATAACTATTGCAATAACTTTCCAAATCTATTTTCAGAAACTACAGTTTTGTAAAATCTTCTAACAGTAGATGTCCTTTTCACTGTTGGAGTATTCTTTACAAAAAAGATTCCCTGCCTAGTGTCCAGCCAGTATAGTAAAGCCTGAAGATTTATAGATGTCATACATCATGCATATCCTCCCTGTTCAAGGCTTAGAGCATAAAGGTGATGTACTTACTTCAGAACCGAATAATCCCAGAAGGAACAGTCCTAGGAAGGAAGAAGAATATGTGCATCCAGGAGGAGAAAAAAAATGGAGAGAGTAGAGCAGACGGGAGAGGGAGTGAATACTGCAACACAGGATATGACATTTACTGTGTCTATTATGGTAATATTTCACATAACTGTATTAGGTCCTTCCGTATCAGTGTTGCAGTATTCTTCAGAGAAGGGAGAGTATAAAAGCACAAGAGGAATCCTGGGAGGAGGAAGGCCTAGAAGAGCCTTCAAAAATTGCATGCAAGACAGGTCTGGCAAGGCCAGCTCTTGCACTGGAAACATCTAATTTGAAATGTTTTGCATAGGTATGAACAGAGGTCCAAGTAGCAGTCTGAAGAAAGCACTAGGCAAAGCTACATCCCAGGTAGAATGAACTTTTACAGAAGGAAGACGTTTTCCATGAAAGCAGTAAAAGAAAGGAATTGTCTTCAAGATCCATGAAGAAATGGCCACACCTAGAGATGTGGGGTGAAAAGAAACAAAGTTGCTCAAAATTATGAATTGCTTTTGTCTTGATCCAAACAGCTGCGCTGTCTATGCAAACCAAGGTGTGAATAACCTTCTCCCTAGCAGACTTTGGAGAAAGAAAAAAGGATAGCAACTTAATAGACTGATTAAGAGACTATTCCTTAAGCACTTTCTGCATAAAAAAAGGATGAGTATGAGTAGTCTCCCTGTTCCTATGAAAAAACAAAAGAATAACAGCCGCAAGAGCCTTGAGTTCAGTCTCTCAGATAAAGGACCAAAAGAAGAGCAGTCATTCATGTACAATGCTATATGGAAGCTGAAGCTGCAGGCTCAAAAGGAGCCCAGGGCAAATTTTTCAAGAACAAAACTAAGCTCCCAGCCAGGTGAAATAGGCTTCATGGGACGTCTGATATGAAGGACAATTTTCAAGAATTGCTTGACCACAAATCTAGAAGCCAGAAGTTGAGTTAATTGCAGACAAGGAGAACCAAAGCTGAAAGGTGAGCATTAACAAAAAGACTATGCCAACCCAGCATGGAGTAATTCACCCAAAGAACAAAAGGGATCTCAACAGAAAGTGGATCCTAGTTACAAGCAAGGCACCAACAGAAAATCTCTTCCATTTGGACTTCCAGAATTTCCTGGTAGTGGGTTTCCTGACCGCCTGCACATCCTCAGAAAAAAGTTGCCTAAAAGGGATCAAAACCCTATCATTGTGTCAGCTGAAGAGTGGACATGCAAGGATGGATGAGAGACCCCTTGCCCTGTGAGTAGGTCCACTCTGAGGTAACCTGTGGTGACTGCCTTTGGCTAGGTGCAGAAGGAACCAGTGTTGGCTAATCCAAAAGGGAGTCACTAACAAGATTTTGGGGGAGTCTATCTTAGACAGGATCCTTGGAATCAGAGGAAAGGGAAAGAAGGCATAAAGGAATATCCCTTCCAAGCCAGAGGACTTGGAAATCTGTTGCAAAAAAAAAGAAGTTGCCTCTTGAAAAGGGAGGCAAAAAGATCTACCCAAGGAGTACCACACTGATGGACAAGGTTCAAAAACATCTTTGTGAAGCACCCATTTGTGAGCCTGTCTTTTAACCTGTTCAGAGTATGCCACTATGTTTTGCTCTAAAGGAACATATAGAGCTTAAAGAGTCATTTGATATTGGGACAGCTAGATCCCAAATTTAAAGAGCTAGCCTGCAAAGAAGGTAGGATAATGTCTCACCTTCCTTGCTGCTGTATCACATCACTGTGATATTGTCTGTACAGGTTTTCACAGGCCCTTGAAGAAAAAGGGAATGAAAGGTCTGAAGAGCAAAAAGGAGAGCTCTCATCTTAAGGATACTGATATAATCTGAACAGGGAACCAAATACCCTGGACCTTGATGGAACCGAAAGAGGCTCCCCACCCCATGTCTGAGACATCCAAAAAAAGTTCCAGAGAGGGAACAGGCACTGAAAATGAATATGTTCTTCGTGTTTCACTGTTGCAGTCATAACTGTAGGGTGCTCCTGCCGGCAGGCAGCCCGAGGTCGGCCAGAATCCCAAAGTCTGGGTCCGGCGTCGGCTGTACAAGCTAGTACCCTGACGTCAGTACGCTCTGGTACATAGCCCTCAGCCGACGCCATCTTCTCCAGTCTTTCTTGCCGTGCAGTGGAAAGCAGCTCGCAAGTCGTTGGTTGGCGATTTTCGAACAGCGTATTTTGTTGTTGTCGGTCCGAAGTTCTTACTTCTCTTCTCAAAGCTAAGTACCCCGTTGGGGAATCTTTTTCTTGTTCCTCCAATGTCAGAAAAAGTTAATAACTGTATAGCGTGTGGGAAACAAATACCTCATAAAGATTTCCACTCTTACTGTCTACCTTGCTTAGGCCCTGACCACGACGTTTCTTGTTGTCAGTTCTGTGCCAGGTTCAACTCTCGTACTATCAAGCGCAGGTACGATTGGGCTCTCAATTATTTTGGCAGACGCTTCAATTATAGAATGTCGTCGGACACTACCGGTATTCAAAAGAAGCGCAAAGACAGGCCTCCGAGGTCCAAACAGGACTCGTTGCAGCTGGAGCCAGCGTCCGGTTCGGCTGTTGTCAGTGAGGCGCTTTTGCAGCCCCTGTTGTCTGCCACTTCTGAACCGATGGCCGATACGGACTCCCATGGGGAGCCATCAAGGCCTACTATTTTAACTGCTGCAGGACCTTCGGACGTCGCTCCCTCAGATGGGTCCGGAACCGCTGTGCAGGTACCGGCTTCTGAGGGGGTTTTCAGGCCTACTCACATCACTATTTCAAAGGCAAAGACAAAGGCTCCTGTTAAGTCTAAAGTTCCTGCTCAAGCTGCTTCTGAATCTACTCCCAAGACACAGAAGCAATTATTAAGGATGGCTGAAGATTTGCTTACAGTGATTAGGGGTTCTCACCCCCCTCCTGAGAAAAGGCCTCGACAGGATGTTCCTCTGGATTCCTCTGACCAGGCTTCTGTATCTTCTGTCTCTTCCTCAGATCAGGACTATTCTTTACCTCCTTATGAGGATTTGGATGCTGAGGACTCCTTACCCTCGGCCTCTCCGCCTGAAGATTTCTCTTTTGGGGAAACCTTGCATGAGATGATGGAACATTTTCATTGGGAAGGTCAGGAGTATTCTGCTTCCAAGAAGAGGCTTAGAGAATTTCTTCTTCTTCCTTAGCATAGGCCTTTAGCTATCCCTCCTGTTTTGGACATTGTAGATGATGCTTTTTCTGAGGCTAATTTGAATCCTGATTCCATGCCTTCTGCTCCTTCTAAGCCTGATAGATTTTATAGGGTTCCTGACTCTCATTTATTCTTATTTAAGAACCCTTCTGCGGATCCTGAAACTATTTCTCAGGGCTCTAAGGCTGCTAAGGTTGCTTCTTCTAAAAATCCTATTCCCTCTGAGAAGGATTCTCATGCTTTAGACAGGTGGGGAAAAAAGGTAAATACTTCTGCTACCCTGTCTGTAAGGGCTTTAAATTGCCAGTTTCATATGTTTAAGTTTCAGCAATTTCTTTTGTCTGTTTTAAAGCAAAAGCTTGCTTCCCTTCCTGCATGTGCAGAGGATAAGGAACTTCAGGATGTTTTGTATGCTACTGAACAAGTGAACAAACATAGTTTACGTTGTGGTTTTGATGCTTTGGATGCTTCTTGCAGGGCTGCAGCCTCTGGTACTGTTATCAGGAGACATGCCTGGCTCCATGAACAAAGTTTACCTGAACAGGTTAAGGCTAAGTTGTTAGATGCCCCTGTTCAGCATGATGTTCTTTTTGGATCTAAGGCTGAGGACGTTATTAAAAAGATGGAAGAAAAGGCAAAATCTATGCAGACTGTAAAAGATTTCTTGCAAGTTCAGCCTCCTAGATTTTCCAGGAATTGGCCCTCTAAAACTTGGTCCTTTCCCACGTCTGACAGGCCTCAAAGGGGAAGATATAGACGCTCCAGAGGTCGTGGCCAAGGTCAGGCCTCTTACAGATCTAGACAATGGACTGCTTCTTCACCTAGAAGGGGAGAAGACAGATCCCAATCTCAAAGAAAGCAAGCTCAATGACTCTCTAGGTTGGGCTGCAGGACCCCTTCACCTGGATGCCCCTCTCGGAGGAAAACTGTCTCTTTTTTACAGAAATTGGACTCCAATTACCCAGGACAGATTGGTATTGGACGTGATTTTAAAAGGTTACAAATTCCACTTTCATACTTTGCCAAGGGCTTACGGTTGGCCAGATCTGCCAAAACATCAATGGTCAGAGGCCTTAAATCAAGTGGATGCTCTTCTGGCCATGAGAGCCATAGAGCCTGTTCCTCTCTCAGAGATGGGAAAAGGTTTTTATTCAAGACTGTTTCTGGTTCCAAGAAAACAAAACTCATGGAGACCTATTCTGGACCTTTCCGTGTTAAACACCTTTTTGGAAATTCCAAAATTCAAGATGCTTACTCTGCAGCAACTAATTCCAATGCTATCTCAGGATGCCTGGATGGTGACATTGGACTTAAAGGAAGCCTACTTACACATTCCCATCAGGCAGGAACGCAGGAAATTCCTCAGGTTCAAGACAGGTTCGAGACCCTTTCAATTCTCTGTACTGCCCTTTGGTTTATCTACTGCGCCCAGGGTCTTTACCAAGTGCCTGGCACCAGTAGTGGCTTATTGCAGACTTCAGGGGATCCAGATTTACCCCTATTTGGACGACTGCCTTATTCAGGCAGACAGCAAAGATCTTCTACTTCAACATCTGGACTTTGTTCAACGTCTTCTCCTCCTACTGGGATTCTCAGTGAACACAAAAAAGTCACATTTGATCCCTTCTCAACAAATGGTATTCTTGGGAGCCCTCTTAAATACAACCTTACAAAGGGCCTTCCTCACTCCAGAAAAACAAACACAGCTGGCTTCTATTTTCAACACCTTGGCAACTCTATCTCAGCTCACTGCAAGGAAATTCCTGCAGACTCTGGGCTACATGGCTTCCTGCATTCTGTTGATTTCAAATGCAAGGCTTCATATGAGAAAGCTTCAATGGTATCTGAAAAGTGTATGGTCACAGCATTACCACGATCTGGATATTCTGATTCCTCTGATCCCCTGTCTCCAGAGGGAGTTCCTCTGGTGGTCCAGGGCATGTGCTTTAAACGAAGGAAAGCCTTTTCGTCTACCTCAACCTACCCAAATCCTGACCACGGATGCCTCGGATTATGCTTGGGGAGCACACTTTCTAGACAATTGCCAGTAGGGAACCTGGACAAAGGACCATCTTCACTGGCACATCAATCTGAAGGAAATGTTGGCAGTTCAAAATGCTCTTCTAGCCTTCAAGAACCTTTTGCAACCAGGGCCTCTGCTAATTCGCACAGACAACACCACGGTCATGTGGTACATCAACAAGCAGGGAGGTTCTCATTCGTACCCTCTTTGCAGACTAGCTATGGCTTTATGGGACACAGCTCTAAATCTGAATCTACATCTCCAGGCTCAGTTCATTCCAGGAGAACAGAATCTCTTAGCAGACAGCCTGAGCAGAAACATTTCAGATCCTCACGAATGGATGCTAGACACCAACTTATTCAACAGGATTACTGCAGTTTGGGGATGTCCCCAGATAGATCTGTTTGCATCCCATCTCAATCATCAGCTGCCTCGCTTTTGCACCAGGTCCTTCCACAAAACAGCTTGGAAAGTGGATGCCCTGTCCTTCAGCTGGAGAAGCCTTTCGGGATATGCCTTCCCTCCTCTTCCATTACTACCTCGGGTATTACTGAAGATAAAACAGGACAAGCCCAAGTTCCTCATCCTGATTGCTCCAAATTGGCCTCGACAGTTTTGGTATCCCACTTTAAAGCACCTGTTCTTGTAGCCTCCTTGGATTCTCCCTCTGAACCCTTCTCTTCTGTCCCAGCATCAGGGTCTGTTACTACATCCCAACTTCAAGACCCTTTGCCTGGCAGCTTGGCTCTTCAAAGGAATTTGATTTCTTCTAGCCTTCCCAAACAAGTTTTGGATGTTCTTCTAGAAGCTAGATGGCCTAGCACTAGGAAATCCTATGCCTCTAAATGGAAGAGGTTTTGTATTTGGATGCAGGACCGAGGCTCGGACCCTCTGGTGCCTGATCTCTCTCCTATTTTGCTTTACCTTTCGGATCTTTTGTCTAAAGGACTTTCCTTTTCTTCCATTAAGATTCATGCTTCTGCTATTTCTGCTCATTTCAATTCTGATCCTCCTGTTTCTCATCCATTGGTGAGACAATTCTTGAGAGGGGCCAAGAATTTAAGACCTCCTAGGACCCCTCCTGTTCCTGCTTGGGATCTTAATTATGTTTTAGAAAAACTTACTTTGCCTCCTTTTGAGCCTGCTGCATCTTCAGATATTAAGTTTTTATCTTGGAAGACAGTTCTTTTGTTAGCATTGACTTCTGCCAGAAGGGTCTCAGAGTTGCAAGCTCTCATGGCTGTGGAACCATACCTTATTTTCCACCAGGACAGAGTATCCTTGAGGACTAATCCTACTTTCATGCCTAAGGTGATTTCGAAAGTGGCTTTAAATCAGACAGTTCACCTTCCTACTTTCTTTCCTAATCCTCAAAATAAAGGGGAAAGGATTTTGCATTCATTGGATGTGCACAGACAGTTACGATTTTACCTGGACAAGACTAAAGAGTTCAGAAAATCTAATCAATTGTTTGTTTCTTTTGCCTCCAGTTCTCTTGGAAAAGCTATTTCAAAACAAACTATTTCCAAATGGATTGCTTATGGAATCAGATTTTGTTACACTTATCATGGGAAACAGTTTCCAGGTACTGTGAGAAGTCATTCTACTAGAGCAGCTGCCACTTCTACAGCTTTTCTCAGAGGCGTTCCTACCAAGGATATCTTGGAAGCTGCCACTTGGAGTTCTGTGCATACTTTTTCCAAGCACTACAATCTCCCTCTGTATTCTAAGACCAGGGCAGGCTTTGCCTCTGCTGTTTTGCAAGGTCTTCTTTCTGCCCCTTCTGTCTAAGCCTCCTCCCCTTTTCCACTGCTTTGGGATTCCACCCTACAGTTATGACTACAACAGTGAAACACGAAGAACATAGTACAGTTGTGTACACCTACCATAAATGTAGATGTTAGTGTCTTCACTGTTGCAGTCAGGGTTTCCCTCCCTCCCTCCTATCCCCTCTTTTTCTCTTCTTTGTGGTGTATTTGTGTTTCCTTCTTGGGTTCATTTCTGATTTATTGGGGACTTCTGACATCTAGGGCAAGAAAGGCTGGAGAAGATGGCGTCGGCTGAGGGCTATGTACCAGAGCGTACTGACGTCAGGGTACTAGCTTGTACAGCCGACGCCGGACCCAGACTTTGGGATTCTGGCCGACCTCGGGCTGCCTGCCGGCAGGAGCACCCTACAGTTATGACTGCAACAGTGAAGACACTCGAACATCTACATTTATGGTAGGTGTACACAACTGTACTTTCTGGGTTGAGAGACAGGTGATGAATCCAACAATGAAGCTCAAGTTTGAGGCACAGAGGAAGAGGGACTAGAAAATCCTAGTGCCCTTAGAAACTCCCTGTCTGACTGAAATGAAAGTTAGAAGGGATTGGAAAAAGCTGATCAGAGAAAGAACCTTGGGAAGCCAGCATAGGGATGGTGTGCAGACTGTAAACGAGGAACATGATCCTAAAAAGGAAACGGGACTGATTTTTGGAAGTTTATTGTAAACCCCAGGGCTTTGCAAGAGAAACAGCATAGTGGAATTCTAAAGCAAGGTCTCAGGGTTGGAAGACTGAATGAGTAGGTCATTCAGATGTGGAAATATTTGAACACCTCTCATCTTGCAAAAAGCAATTACAGCAGCGAGGCATTTGGTGAACACCCTTTGAACAGTGGAAAGGCTAAACAGCAAAGTAGAGAACTGAAAAAGCAAGGAACAAACAGAGAAATACAAAACTTCCTGAAAGGGGGATGCATTTGGATGTGAAGATGAGCATTCTTGAGGTCCAGGGAGACCAGGAAAGCCTGGAAGAGGAACAGGGTCTGAAGGGATAATACTTGAAAGGAAGAGACCTTCGGAAAGGTATTGAGGTGAGTTGAGAGGGGTCCAGAATTCAACAGGTGTCTTCTTTCCTCAGGATCAGAAACATTCTCGAATAAAACCTCCCCGCCCCCCCAGGAAAGGGGCACATCTTGAACGGTGCCTTGTGCCAGAAGACCCTGAAGTACTTCTGGGTAGAAAGTAAGCTGCTCTACAGGAGGTTAAGGAATGCCCAGAAAAGGAGGAAGGGATTTCTCAGAGGGACTAAAATATACCTGGTCATACGAGTCTAGTAATAGCCCTAAAGGCCAAGGTGGCAGCAGTATATACCTTCTTACCCAGCCATTCCATAGCCCTACTGTCCTTGTCTAAAGGAAGTAGTTTAGTAGAAAACAAAAGCTTACAGGGTTTGTCGGATGAGAGAGACACTACAGAATGACATTTAGAGAGAAACTTACACTCATCAGGTGCCCTGTAAAATCTCTCAAGTTTAAGGGCTGAAAGCTGAAAATCAGAAGCTGCTGAAAAGGCATCTGCGAGGGCAGCCAATAGGTGGGACAGCAGAAGGCTTATGAGACTCCACTGGAAGGAGCTTATAATACCTCTTTTGAATGTCAAACTCGAGAGTAGTCCCATTAAAAAAAATGCATCATACTAAAAATAGTATCCTCAAAGCAGAGTTCTTCAAATGAAGAGTCTGGGCTAATGGTCTTCCTTCTCAAAGCCATTATCCAAGGGAGAAGTGATACGAGAGGAATATGCCAAAGACAATTACCCAAAATTCTATTTCTTCATCTCAGCCTTGTTTGGACCTCTTTAGCAGGCTGGAGGACCAAAAGGGAACAAGAACTGTAACTCCTTGGGGAGGCTACAAGGTCATTACTGGATTAAATATCCTCTAGATAAAATCCTGCCATTCATGCTGGGAATACTTAGAAGGGGAAACACTGTTTGCTTGTTTTTCTACTGAGAGACGTGTCCTAAATACCCTAAGATGTACAGACCCTTGCCTACATTCAACATAATAGGAAGTTCCCCCAAACAAGTATTAGCGGACTCCCCCTCAGTCCCTCTGAAATAATCAGCTGAGGTTCCTCCATCCGGAACGAATGTCTGCAGAACCTCGAAAGATGTGTAAGAAATCCGATGCATGCTGGCCTCTGACTTAGTCACAGTAGAGAAATTCACTGAAGCCATCAAGAGATCTTTCACCAGCCTCGACAGAGGCTTTTGAGGAAAGGACAGTATCTGAATCAAACCTATTTTGGCCTTGTTCTTGGCAAGCAGGTGACTTTCGGGATGGGAAGACTGCATCATAGCAGACTGCACCAATAATTTAAGACATCGGTTCTCTAGATAGACTAGGACAGACAACTATGCAGGATCTTGCAGACAAGCACTTGGCAAACAGAACACTGCATATAATCGTGAGAAGCGCCCAAACAAAAGAGATGCTGCTCGTGATTATCCTTATGGGGGGAATCTGCATCCCACAGTCATTTTCCCTTTCTAAATGTTATGTAAGCTCACAAAATTAAAAAAAAAAAAAGAGGAAACCCTAAATGGGCACTTATCTGAAATGCAGCTTGGCAACCAGAACAGGAGTGCTTAGACTGATCAGTAATGGCATTCAGACTGGCAGAAAAGATATTACAAGGTCCGTCCATCTTTAGCCCCTACGCCTTGAGGAGGAAGCATTAGCGTGAGTACATCTATAAATCCTAAGACTGTGGTATACTGTCTGGATTTTGGTATACTCATGGAAAGGAATACCTTTTGTGAAAAATATTGCAACAGTGATATGGAAGGACATCTGCAAAAACAAGTATGACCTATGTATTTAAGACTAATCAAACATAACAGACGTCTTCTCTAATTCATCTTCACACCTTTATGCTCAACATGGTTAATAACTCCGTGTACCTCGTATTATGCTCATCTCTTGAGCTTCTACAAGTAATCTAACATAACTCCATCAAGACTGAGAATTCAGCAACAGTTCTTAGAAAACGTCTTACACAGAAGAAACAGAAAGGCAACATAAGAAACCAGTATTTGCCCACAGTAGTATTAAAAGTATATACCTTAGACTTGGTTTCAAGTTTCACTTGTCAAACATTTTGATTTTATCTTCATCTCTGTACAAAAAATTATCTGAGACAACCTCAATAGTCTGCATTGAAGTGTGCTCTCAAGCTCTCTGCTTAGATTTTTGGGACTGGTTGTGTCCTTTTGTCCAGCTTAATGACTGCAGCCATGCTAGTCACTGCTACTTGGCTGGCTACACCTGCTTAACTACCACAAGATTCTACAGTCTTAATTCATTTTTCATTTCAGAATTACTGTGGTACTTTCCTGGCAAGCAGTATAATCCACTAAAAATAAATTATTCCATTTCTGTAAAATGCCATTAAACATTGCAGCGTTCAGATTCAACTGCTCCATCCCCCCACCCCTGCCTCTCGGTGACGTTCTATTAACTTTCATTGCTATTACTACACGTTACTGCTAAAAGAAATTCAGGAGCTCACTTAAGGAAAACACTGATATGGTCGATATAGGAATATTGTCTTATTTATACTGCCATCCACACTGCTGTTTATACCAATATTGTGCAACCTGCTTCACAAACATGTGAGCTGCTCTGAGCCTGTACACTGGGAATTAAGCCATACTAACTTTCTCTCAGGTCATGGAACCCAGATGTTCTTCATCTCACATTGCTGCAGTCCTTACATATGGGTAGTCCGCTGTCCTCGGTCGGCCCGAATACCAAAGTATTAGGCTGACGTCGGTCAAGGCGCTTAAAACTGACATCAGGACGTCAGGGTACAAAAGCGCATGACCGACGTCATTTCCTCAGTCTTTTTTGCCGCATGGTCCGATGCAGAAGCAGCGTTGCAAGTGCCGTTCGGCGTTCTGAAATTTTTCGAATTCGGAGTTTCAGACCGAATCCAAGTTGGCTAAGTACCCCGTTGGGGAATATTTTGTTTTTTTCTTGCCTCAGTATTTTACCGGATGTCAGAAAAAGTGAATAACTGTATTTCTTGTGGGAAACAGATACCGCATAGGGATTATCATTCTTTGTGTATTCCTTGTTTGGGGCCTGAGCACAACGTTGTTGGGTGTCGCTTTTGTGCTAGGTTCAATAAACGCACTATTAAGCGAAGGTTAGATTGTGCTAGGCTGGTCTTCGGGAAGCGGTGCAATTATATTATGCCGTCGGATTCTCCGGCGCCCGCTTCTGCGAAGAAGCGCAAAGACAAAGCAGCTAAACCCAGGCAAGATGAGTCGTCCGTTCCGGACGCCGGTTCTTTAGAGGCTTCAGTGGAACCGGTGGTTTCGACGGAGACTTCTATGGAGTCTCAGGGGGAGACTTTGATTTTGCAGGAGGTGGTCTCTCAGGAGGCAGGTCAAGCTGAAGGGGCTTCTCAAGTTACTGTACTCCCCTCCCTTCCTAGGGTGGTTAGGCCTTCTCCTTCTGTTTCCAAGGCTTCTCCCAGAGGCAGGCCAGTTTTAGCTTCTGTTGGTGTCACTCCTAGTTCAGCAGGGTCGGTGCCTAAGAAGCACATGCTTAAAATGGCAGAAGATTTGATTACTCTGATTAGAGGTTCTTTGCCCCCTCCTGATAAGAGGCCTAGGGTGGAGCCAGAGTTGGGAAGTTTGGAGCAGGCTTCGGATGTTTCAGAGTCTTCAGCTGAAGACTTGCAGGAGTACTCTCCTTATTCTGATTCTGATGCAGATGATTCCACTCCTTCTGCTTCTCCTCCAGAGGATTTTTCTTTTTCAGTGACTCTTCATTCTATGAGGGAACATTTTAAGTGGGTAGGTCAGGACTTCTCTGATTCTAGGAAAAGGCTTAGGGAGTTTTTGTTATTACCCCAGCACAGGCCCTTGGCTATACCCCCTGTTCTGGATGTTGTGGAAGATGTGTTTGCAGAGGCTTCACTTAATCCTGATTCTCTGCCTCCTGCGCCTGTTAAACCGGATAGGTATTACAGGGTGCCTGAGGCTCATAAGTATCTTTATAAGAGTCCTAGGGCAGACCCAGAAACTATTAGTCAGGGACCTAAGGGTGTCAAGGCCTCTGTTGTAAAAAACCCGGTTCCTCTAGATAAAGAAGCCAGAGCTTTGGATAGATGGGGAAAGAAGGTCTATACATCTTCTACCTTAGCTATGAGGGCTTTGAATTGCCAGTTTCATATGTTGAAATATCAAAACTTTCTTCTTTCTCAATTGAAGTCTAAGGTGGATGCTCTGGCGGAAGGCATTGAGTGTAAAGAATTACAAGATTTGGTGCATGTCTCTGAACAGGTGGGTAAGCATTCATTACAGTGTGGTTTTGATGCTGTGCAGGCCTCGTCTAGGGTGGCTGCCACTGGTTCAGTTCTTCGCAGGCACGCCTGGCTGAAGGATCAGAATTTATCTGACCATGTTAAGACAAGGATTTTGGATGCTCCTTTACAGTCTGATGTGTTGTTTGGTTCACCTGTGGAGTCAGTCTTGAAGAAAATGGAAGACAAGGCTAAGTCTATGCAGGCTGTTAAAGATTTTTTGCAAGTACAGCCTCCGAAGTTTAGTAGGAATTGGCCTGCTAAGGGGTGGACGTATCCTTCTTATGATTCTCAGTCTAGGGGTAGATCTAGACGAGGTAGGGGCAGAGCTCAGAGTTCTTTCAGGCCTAGAACAGGGAGTTCACCTGCACAATCTTCGGGTGAGGGCAGGGGCCAGTCCTTTCGTAAACAGGCCCAATGACCTACTTTTTCAGCTGCCAGATCCTTCTTGCCTGGCAGCACCTTTGGGAGGAAGGTTAGCTCTCTTCAAGGAAAATTGGATGTTGATTACCCAAGACAAATGGGTATTGGATATTATACACCAGGGTTACAAGTTTTATTTCCATACCTTGCCTCCTTTCAAAGGCATGCCGGACGTTCCTCCTCAGCAAAGACTAGAGGCTCGCAAACAAATTTCTCTACTACTTCAAATAGGGGCCATACAACCGGTCCCTCTGCCAGAAGTGGGCCTAGGATTTTATTCTCGCCTGTTTCTAGTACCAAAGAAAGGAGACACGTGGAGACCAATTTTGGATTTATCTATCCTCAACACATATCTGGACATTCCCAAGTTCAAAATGTTGACGTTACAACAGCTTTTACCTCTGCTGGGCAAAGATCACTGGATGGTGACTCTGGATCTCAAGGAGGCTTACCTTCATGTTCCTATCAGGCCCAGTTGCAGGAAGTATCTGCGTTTTCGGGCTGGGACTTCACATTATCAGTTCTCTGCATTGCCCTTTGGCTTATCTACTGCGCCCAGAGTGTTCACGAAGGTTCTGGCTCCAGTGGTAGCTTTCTTCAGGCTAAGAGGAATACAGATCTATCCTTATTTGGACGATTGCCTGATTCTGGCCCAAGAAAAGGACGAACTTCTTCATCATTTACAGTATGTGATGGCAGTGTTAAGATGCCTGGGGTATTCTGTGAACGAAATAAAGTCCAGTCTAGTACCCTCTCAGGACATGTGCTTTCTGGGTGTGAGACTGAATACAGCATCCCAGATGGCCTTTTGACCCCGGACAAACAAAAGAATCTTTCTCTTTACTTCCACCAGTTGTCTCGTCAGTCCAGGCTGACTGCAAGGACAGTCCTTCAAGCCTTGGGGTTCATGGCATCTTGTATTCTGGTACTTCCCAATGCCAAACTGCATATGAGGAAGCTACAATGGTATCTCAAGAATGTATGGACACAGCACTGCCAAGATTTGGACACTGTCATTCAAATAATACCTTGCATTCAAAAGGAATTTTTGTGGTGGGCTCAGGAATGTCACCTAAACAAGGGACTCTCTGTGACACGGCCAGAGGCGAGTCAGATTTTAACAACAGATGCCTCAGACAAAGCTTGGGGAGCTCATCTAAATGGAAAATGGGTACAAGACACGTGGCCTGCCAGACTTCAACATCTACATATCAACTTGAAGGAGATGTTAGCAGTCCAATTTGCATTGATAGCTTTCAAGGATTTACTTCTCCCAGGGCAGGTGTTGATTCAAACAGACAACACAACTGTCATGTGGTACATCAACAAGCAAGGGGGAACGCATTCTTATCCTCTATGCAGACAAGCAATGATTTTGTGGGAGACTGCTCTCAGTTTACAGCTAAATCTTCAGGCAAGGTTTCTGCCGGGAGCACAGAACTCCTTAGCAGATGTGTTGAGCAGACAAATTATGGATCCCCACGAGTGGAAATTGGATCCTCATGTATTTCAGAGATTGACAGTGTTATGGGGAACTCCAGACATAGATCTGTTCGCTTCTCCACAAAATTACCAGCTGCCAAAGTTTTGCACAAAAAGGTTTCATCCCACAGCTTGGAAAGTGGATGCTCTCTCATTCAATTGGAGCAATCTTCACGTGTATGCCTTTCCACCTCTGCCTCTCCTCCCAAGGGTAGGGTACTGCTGGTCAGACAGGACAAGCCAAACATGATTTTAATAGCTCCAGATTGGCCTCGACAGCACTGGTACCCATTACTGAGAAGTCTGGTACAGGAGCCTCCATGGCCTTTGCCTTCGATTCCTCACCTGCTTTCTCAGGAGAACAGTAATTTACTCAATGTCAAACTTCATTCTCTACATCTGACAGCCTGGCATATTCTGTTTTAAACCCTGGAGGGTCTCAGCTTCCAAAACAAGTTTTGAATGTTATTTTGGAGGCCAGAAGGCCCAGTACAAGGAAAGTTTACGCAGATAAATGGAGGAGATTTTTATTTTGGAGTACAACTAAGGACTTTGATGTTTCTAAACCTAATTTAAGTGTTGCTCTTCAATACCTTACTGAGTTATTGGACAAAGGTTTGTCCTTCTCCTCTATAAAGATTCATGCTGCAGCAATTTCTGCTCACTATGACTGTGACCCACCATTATTTTCTCAGCCTTTGTTTAAGCAATTCCTTAGAGGGGCAAAGAATATAAGACCCCCACGTAGAGCTCCTACTCCTGCTTGGGATCTCAATTTTGTGTTGGAGAAACTCACTCTACAACCTTTTGAGCCTGCAGCATCGGCAGAGTTGAAATATTTATCATGGAAGACTGCTTTTTTGTTGGCCATTACCTCTGCGAGAAGGGTTTCTGAATTACAGGCCCTTATGGCAGTTGAGCCTTTCTTAATTTTCCACAAGGATAGGGTGTCTTTGCGTACTAACACTTCTTTTATGCCTAAAGTGGTTTCTAGTGTGGCTTTAAACCAAACTATTCATTTGCCTACTTTTTATGGAAAACCCCAAAATAAAGGGGAAAGGATTTTGCACACCTTGGATATACACAGACAGTTGCGATATTATTTGAGCAGAACTAAAGGGTTCAGGCAGTCTCAGCAGTTGTTTGTTTCTTTTGCTTTGGGTTCTCAGGGCAAACCTGTTTCAAAACAAACTATTTCTAAGTGGATTGGTTTTTGTATTGCTTTCTGTTATTCCCATCATGGTAAGGAGATTCCAGCTGGGATTAGGCCTCATTCCACTAGGGCTACTGCCACTTCTACAGCTTTTTAAGGGGGGTGGCTACTAAAGATATTTTGGAGGCAGCTACTTGGAGTTCAGTGCATACTTTCTCTAAGCATTACCACCTTCCTCTTTACTCTAAATCTAGGGCTGGATTTGCCACTGCAATTTTACAGGGCATGTTGGCAGCTCCTAATGCTTTATAGTTTTGCCATCCTCCCTTACCTCTGCTTTGGGATTCTACCCATATGTAAGGACTGCAGCAATGTGAGATGAAGAACATAGTACAGTTTTGTACCTACCATAAATGTAGATGTTCGAAGATCCACATTGCTGCAGTCCAATTTACCCTCCCTCCTTCCCCTCTGTTGTTGTAGGTGATGGTGTGATTTGTGTTGTACATATTGTAAATATGGTTAGTGCACGGGTGGTTGGTTAGGTTTTGCTGGTTTTTGGCTTTGGCCTTTCTTGTTAGGGCCTTCTAACATCTGGGGCAAGAAAAGACTGAGGAAATGATGTCGGTCATGCGCTTTTGTACCCTGACGTCCTGATGTCAGTTTTAAGCGCCTTGACCGACGTCAGCCTAATACTTTGGTATTCGGGCCGACCGAGGACAGCGGACTACCCATATGTAAGGACTGCAGCAATGTGGATCTTCGAACATCTACATTTATGGTAGGTACAAAACTGTACTTTTCATCCTCTACTCCGACCAACTTAACCTCTTCTCCACTCTCTACACACTTACCTACCCTTGGCTCCTGCACAAATGCACATTGTTAGCTGCCACCTCAAACCCCTAAGAAATTTGCCATTGTATCCATCTACAACCCCCCAGGCTATAACATCCCTTTTCTAGAAAACTTTCCATCATGGCTCACCCTAAACAATCCCACTGAAACCATTATACTTGACGTTAATATTGATTGGTCTTCTCTCTTCCACTTCCTCTACTCATGTCTGCCATCAATCTATATGGCTTCCAACAACTCATATCTTCCCCTACCAGAACTAACTCCTCCACTTCTGGCTCCATCCTAGACTGGATTCTTATTTCTGATCCTTGTATCTGTCACAACCCTGGCATACTTCCCAACTCCTTAAGTGACCATTCTCTTAACTATATTCATAGATACTCTCAACAGACACCCAAAGAACACCTCTACAGATAACATTGCAGCCTGACTCAATCTGACACACGAATTCAACTCCACACCGAAAATGGGCTTCCTTTACAACCTCCCACTTGATGCTGTTACTACATTCAACAAGATATTCCTTGATATCCTGAACAGCATGGCCCCATCCAGAAAAGTCTTTGTTAAATCTGTGCTTCCTGGCTCACTAAGCACACATGCTCAACCATGTAGCAGAGGAATATAGCTTGGAAACCTGGGTAAAAAATAAAACTCCAATCTTACAAACAACTAAAACACATGTAAAAAAAACCTATCAAAGATAAAAATCATTCTTTGCTTCCAAACACTGCAGCCCACATACTAAACCAAAATAATTTTGGTCCACTGTCCAGTTTCTCCACCCTAGTACCCTTCCTACCCCCCAACCCCTTCCTTCACAATACTGCCACAGAAACTGATACCTTACTAAATATTTCATAGACACAATTCAAAGACTAACTCAGCACAGTCTTACTTGCTTCTCTGCCCCTACTTCACAGTCCATCTTCCTCTAATACTTTCTCCTTTCATCCTGTTCCCATTTCCTTTAGCAAATCACAATTGAACAAACTCAAACACTGCTCTCCATTGGTTGATAATCTAGCCCTCACCTTCTTGAAATTACTGCCAGCTCTGTTGTCTACCCTATTTCTATCCTTATTACCGAAGCTCTCATCCCCAACATATGGAAATCCTTTTACACAATCACACTCCACAAGGAAGGTAATGCCACTGACCCCTCAAACTCCATAGTTTTACTACCCCCACTGTCCAAGATACTTGAAAAATGCATTCACTCTCAGCTACTCAAACACTTGAAAATAATTTCCTAACTCCCTCCCAACACTGTTTAAACCACACCACAGCACATCTAATGCACTTCTCTCATTCACTCAAACAGTCACCCCACTGGTGAACAATGTCAAGGAACACATCCCTGTGAAGCATCCATTCGTGGGCTTGTGTTCTGGCTCTGCTGAGGGTTTCGGCTATGGTATTCTAACTTGAAGGGATACAGCCAGGTGGTGTGCTAAATCCCAGACTTGAATAGCTAGCCTGCAAAGGAGGTAAGGAGCTGAACCCCTCCCCCGTTTATGTACCACAAGACTGTCATGTTGTCTGTGTACACTCATAATCTTCCTGGTCTGATGAGGGACTGCAATGTCTGAAAGTCAAAGATTAATGCCTTAATTTCCCTGACGTTTATGTGCTCCATCATTTGAGAGGGTGACCACTCTGCTTGAACTATGTGGTAATCCAGGGCTGCTCCCCAACCCATGTCTGATGCATCTGTAAATATGATTTTAGTTGGTGGCAATGGGTGAATGGGGAGGCCTGGATTTAGAGACAGTTGTGTTATCCACCACTGGAGCTCCTCCTTTAGACAGAGTAGAAGGTAGAATCTGTGATTCTAGAGGGTGGGCATGTTGAGACCATACAGACTTGGGGAACCATTGGAGTTTCCTCATGTGTAATCTTGCTAGTGGAAGCAATAGGATGGTGGAAGCCATGAGCTCCAAGATTCTGAGCAACTGCCTGGCAGGAATTTGTTCTAAGGGGAGTGTCTCCGCAAAGAGCTGTGAAATTATCCAGAGCTTTGGAGGGTGGGAGCGATACCATCATGCTCTGGGTTTGAAATCTGCAACCCAGAAAGATTTGATCCTGGGATGGGACCAGGGATGACTTTTTGAATTTTATGGTAAATTTCAGGTCTTCCTAAAGGGCAATTGCCTTTTGGAGATGTTTGCTCAATTCTGTTTGAGAACTGGCTTGTATCAAGAGGTTGTCTAGGTAGGGGTAGGTTAAGATGGAGTCTGCTAAAGGCCGTCAATGGAGCTATACATTTTGTGAAGACTCTTGGGGCATCTAATTAATGCTGTCTTGGCCATTAGGGAGTCGTCAGCAAGATTTCTGGCCTTTTCTGTTGGATTTTCATTCATTGACAATCTTGGGAATGGAGGATGGGTTGGTCTGAGGAAAACCGTGTCTTTGTCGAAAGACAGGAAAGGAGGAGATACCATAAGAGCCTGTAACTCAATACCCATCTGGCGGAAGTAATGGCCAACCGGGAGGACAGTTTTCTAAGTACAGTGCCTGAGTGAGCTAGAAGCTGGCTCAAAGGGTGTCCAACTTCATTTCTACATCACAAAGCTGAGATCCCAGGGTGGAGCTACAGGTCTCTTGGGGGGGGGGGGGGGTTCTGATATGGAGGATGCCTCTGAGGAAATGTTTAGCTTCAAATCTAGAAGCCAAGGGTGGAGGAAGTGGAGACGGGCAGAGATAGCTGACAAATGGGCTTTTATGGAGGAGTAAGCTAATCCTGCATTAAGCAATTCACAGATAGGACAAAGCCATAGGTGGGTTTGCCATCAGCAGGTCCTGGTTTCTATTAAGAAACCGGATGGAGAACCTCTTCCATTTGGAGAGGCAAAATGTTCTAGAAATTGGTTTCCTGGTCTCCGGCAGGACCTGAAGCATGTCCTCAAAGTAAAGGTGCCTGAAAGGAATCCTGGCTTGATCACCCACATGGTCAGTTGGAGGGTTTCAAAGTGTGAATGGAAAAGTGAGCCCTTGTTCTGTTAGTAAGTCCACTCTGTGGGGCAACTTGTGGTGATTGCCCTTGGCTAGGTGAAAGAGAAAGGGGAATCTAATTAATGCTGTCTTGGCCATTAGGGAGTCGTCAGCAAGATTTCTGGCCTTTTCTGTTGGATTTTCAACAGGACTTCAGAATTAATGGAAGGGAAGGGAATGAATATAGGACTTTTCCCTTCCATGAGATTGATAGGGCATCCACTCTCCATGCCTGTGGATGGGGTTCTCTGACACAAAACTGTGGGAGTTGCTTGTTCAAGGGGAAAGCAGAGGCCCATCTCTGGAATACCCCACTGGTGAACAATGTCAAGGAACACATCCCTGTGAAGCATCCATTCGTGGGCTTGTGTTCTGGCTCTGCTGAGGGTTTCGGCTATGGTATTCTAACTTGAAGGGATACAGCCAGGTGGTGTGCTAAATCCCAGACTTGAATAGCTAGCCTGCAAAGGAGGTAAGGAGCTGAACCCCTCCCCCGTTTATGTACCACAAGACTGTCATGTTGTCTGTGTACACTCATAATCTTCCTGGTCTGATGAGGGACTGCAATGTCTGAAAGTCAAAGATTAATGCCTTAATTTCCCTGACGTTTATGTGCTCCATCATTTGAGAGGGTGACCACTCTGCTTGAACTATGTGGTAATCCAGGGCTGCTCCCCAACCCATGTCTGATGCATCTGTAAATATGATTTTAGTTGGTGGCAATGGGTGAATGGGGAGGCCTGGATTTAGAGACAGTTGTGTTATCCACCACTGGAGCTCCTCCTTTAGACAGAGTAGAAGGTAGAATCTGTGATTCTAGAGGGTGGGCATGTTGAGACCATACAGACTTGGGGAACCATTGGAGTTTCCTCATGTGTAATCTTGCTAGTGGAAGCAATAGGATGGTGGAAGCCATGAGCTCCAAGATTCTGAGCAACTGCCTGGCAGGAATTTGTTCTAAGGGGAGTGTCTCCGCAAAGAGCTGTGAAATTATCCAGAGCTTTGGAGGGTGGGAGCGATACCATCATGCTCTGGGTTTGAAATCTGCAACCCAGAAAGATTTGATCCTGGGATGGGACCAGGGATGACTTTTTGAATTTTATGGTAAATTTCAGGTCTTCCAAAAGGGCAATTGCCTTTTGGAGATGTTTGCTCAATTCTGTTTGAGAACTGGCTTGTATCAAGAGGTTGTCTAGGTAGGGGTAGGTTAAGATGGAGTCTGCTAAAGGCCGTCAATGGAGCTATACATTTTGTGAAGACTCTTGGGGCAGTGGAAATTCTAAAAGGCAAAGCCAAGAACTGATAGTGGAAGGATCCCACAGAGAATCATAGGAGATTACTGTATCTGTGGTGGATGGGAATATGGAGGTAGGCATCCTTGATATCTATGGAAGCTAGGAATGCCTGAAGGAGGATGAGAGGGAAGAGAGTTTGCAAAGTATGCATTTTAAATGAGGGGTCTATTAGAAAGTTGAGGTAGGAGAGGTCTAGACTGTCTCCATGGGCCTTCCCTCCTGATAACTAGAACAGGCTAGAGTAAAACCCTCTTCCTTCTTGCCCTGGGGGAACAGTTTGATAATGCCCTGTTCTAGAAGATCTTTCAGGACTGGAGGGAAAACAGGGGCCTGATCTATTGGTGGTAAGGGAGTACACCTGAAGGGAGGCACCTCCTGCCAGACAATGAAGTACCCTCTCGATGATGCTCAAGACCCAAATCTTTTGTGATTAGTTCCCAGGAAGGAAAAGAAAGGGAAAAGTACTGAGAAAAGGGGGGGGGGGGCACGTTGCAGGACGAGTCATGCAGAGGAGCCCGTCCTATCAGGAAAGAGCTGTTCAGCCATTTGGGAAGAGGAGGCAGGAGGAGAAAACTTAACTTCTTAGGCCTTTTCTAGAGTCTAGTCTGTGGTGCTCTGGATAGTCTGCCAACAATTACTTGTTTTGCGGGGAAGAATTTGGACATTACCTACATTACACCCAACTTACCTTTGAACACAAACTCGTTTATAAACCGAAGTGTTGCCCTTCCCTGAAAAATACTACTGAACTTTACATTTCATCCAAAAAGCTACGCTTTAACACCACCTACTTAAAGTATCAAAACCTAGTAAAAGAGCAGGTAGCTGTCTATTCCCATTCCATAACTAAGCTGTGAAACACCCTCCCATCATCAGTTACAGAGTAAGACAACATAATCGCCTTTAAAAGAAAACCAAGACATCTCACTGATAATCCCATCTGCACATGCAACACATAACCACAGCCTCCTTAAGCTAGCAAAACTGTTTCACATAGCAAATATACTTATGTATATGTTATGCTGTTAAACCATACTAGTTTATCCCTACTCTTTAGTATCATAGTCCACACATCAGTGTAACCATCTTAACACATCGTCTCTTCGGTCACTTTCTGCTTTTAATACTACCATTAAATATGCCACCTATAATCTACTTATTCCCACTACCCAGTTATAAGATTATAACTATATCTGTCTTACCTTTAAGTTTAACTCTCTAATTCTGTATTTCCCTTTTCCTACTCCCCCCCCCCCGCAAAAAATTGAGCTATACTGTTAAATATTTCTAACTGTATAATTTCCTACATTCTAATGTTCCACTGTTACTGTATTATGCCTTTTTACAACACATTTGCTGCTTAGATAGTTTTCTGTATTTTACCTGCTTTATAATTATCATTTTGTTTCCTTACAAATTCATGTAATTATTTTCATGTAATTTGGAGCTTTTCTCCCCGGTCCTCCACTGAGAATGGGTCTCAAGCCCAGTGGACTTTCCTGGTCAACAAATGTCAATAAATATAGTTCCTGTGAAATTTTGGCAAAGGGCATACCAAAATGTGTTTAAGGTCTTTAAGTTCTCTGCTTTTCTCTTGCAGGGATTTGAAAAGGTCCACAGAGGGTTTGCCAAAAACGGCAGTATTGTCCCATGGGGCATCCATTAATTTAGCCTTGATGTCCTCAGGTAGGGCTGAAGCCTCAGCCAGGCAAATAATCTGAGGGCAAAAAAAGAAGCAGCAGATCTAGATAAGGTTCCTACAGCGTCATAGCTGCACTTGGAGTGCCTAGCTACCTGCTTTGTCAGAGTCAATAGATATAACAGGAATTAAAACATGGGCTTTGAAAACAAACAGGCAGTCATTGGATACCTTGGAGTACCTGACTGACTTTTTAAGGACTGGAGGATTGCTGTCTGTATGACTGGAAGTGGATACAAAATATCCAAAAAAGCTGGTATAATGGGAGGAACACCTGAAAGACTAAGACTGTACCTGCAGGTCATAGTAACCTTTCTGGACCTCAGAAATTACTGATCATTTGAAGTGGTCACGTATTCCAGATATAGCCTCCCCAAAAGAAATCTCCTCCGGTGAGGGGGGGGATTCTGTTCTAACAGAATCCTCTTCTGGGGAGGCACAGTCCCGAGGAAAGGGGAGCTGTGTAGAGTAATCCAAAAGATCATCTTCTTCAGAAGAGAAATCTTCCTCTGAAGTGGATTTAGGTCTAGGTCTTTTCAGTGGGAAAGCATGCCAAGCTGAAGGGATGTAGGCTGACTTGAAGGCCTGAGTGCCATAAAGGCCTTGGGGGGGGGGGGGGCATACTTTTTTTTGTTTGTTTCTTTTTTCCGGGATATCCATTCAGTGTGACTAAGCATGGCCAGACATATGCCTACATTCCACAATCAGAGTCAACGTCCTCCTCAACAATAACCTGGTTAACTCCCCTATGGTCCTTAAGACAATCAGCCTGGGCTCCCCATGGACACCGGAGATTAGTGTCTGAGAAGCCTCTCCGGATGTGCAAACATCCAGAGCCAAGGCGGCCTGTGAAACAGGCTCGGCCTGTGGGTTCAGATCCTGGTTCGCACAAGTCTCCAAGCTCTCAAATGCTTGGGGAGAGACGTCCAACTCAAGAGGTGCAGCTGCAGTTTCGGGCCTATGTTTTTTGGCCTTACACTTAATGTGCTCTGCCATCGGATCCAAAGAGGGATCCACCATGCTTCTTGCCAAAAGCTTAACTTGCTTGTTTTCTAGGTAGAGGTTAAGGCAAGACAACTGACCATGGAGGGTCTTGGATACAAAGGACTGGCAAATGGAGCAGTTTATTTGTCATGCTGAGGGCCGAGGCAAAAAAAGCACGGAGTATGACTATCCTTATGTGGAATCTGTCTGCCGCAGTCATACTTCCACTTCCTGAATGACAGTAACCTCAGTAAGAAATGAAGTGGCAAAAAAAGAAAAAAAAAAAAGTTTCCGCAATGGGGCACTTATCTTAGAAATCTGATTCAGACAGCAGAGCAACATCCGGGACTGGTGATCCGACTGGCAGCAAAGTTCCGAGGGTGGTGAGTGTGTGCGTCTCCTATGGCCTATGTCAGATGTGCCGTGCACCCAAGGTAGTAAGAGACGAGCATACTGGCCGACGGCTGGCCGCCTTGGCAGACAACTCCCTTATGTTAGGAATACTGCAACAGATGAACAGAAGGGATTCTGAGTGGTACAGCTTTGAAATACTTAAAAGATGGCCTTTTAAGTTAAATATTTATACCAAGCCATTTCCAGTAGATTTGGTCACAGTTTACACATACAATTCCATAAGGAAGGTGGTGGTTAGCTTTTAAAATGATAATATTGTTCAATTCATCTTATGTGGATGCCAAAACACAAGCTGATCATGACAGTGAAATATAGGATACGGTTGAGGGTTCAGATAAGAAGGAAACGGTCAAGAGGCACAACCCCATATGAGAAAATACAGCCTCCATTGTTTCACTTAAGCATATTTCACTTCAAAGTGAAAAAAAAAGTTATGTACTCAACATAAAATTCCATCCGAGTAGTTTGACTTTGTCATAACCTGTGGGTTGTCTGATCCGAACCAGATCAGAGAAGGCAATTTCACCAGCATCTGATACTAGCTGCAAGCTCCTCCCCTTACCCATAATAGCTCTCCATCTCCTTCTTCCCTCAAACCTGAGGGATGCAAAGGTAAGTCCATGTGGCAATAGTTACCTTAGAAACCGGTTTGCCCATTAAGGGCGAGCAAAGGACACTAACTAGTCAGACTTGTGATGGGCCTTAGTCCTGTGCAAGTAGAAACGTAGCTATCTATGCATGTTTAACAAATGCAATTTATATTCACCCCTGTTCTGAAAATTTGGAAACACAGGTACTGTGATCCAGACCAGAGCAGTCGGGGCAACCCCTCAGGGCTGCTGCGCGGGCCTGTCTGAACAGTTAAGAGACCTTTCTCGCCCCACCCCTTGCCTCTGGGTCGGCGTCCGTCCTGACCCCCTCTGCCTCTAGGGGAAGGTGAGTCATGTGTCCCAAGAATACTGAGACTTCCAGAACCACATCTTTTGCCCCCTCTGATTCCTGGAAAAGGATCTTTGGGGGTTAGAGAAGCGGATTCAGATGGCAGTGTCTTCCCGTCCTCCTCACTCTGGACTAACACCTCACAAACCATCTTCCCAAACAAGGAAGAACCATAAGGGGGATTTGCAGAAGACGCCTTAAAGGGTTCTGTCAATTGACAAAGCCTAAGCCAAGCATGTCACCTCAAGGCAACGCCGGACCCGGCAGCCCTTGCTGCTCCTTTAGCAGCATGTGAGAGGTGGTGCATGGACGTATTAGCAACCGCTTTGAGAGTGGCCATTCGTGCATAGAATGTGCGTTTATCCTCCGGTGACATGGACTCTGGGGACAACTCAGTGAACTCCTTGACCAGGTCTCGCTGTAGTCTCGTTATGTGGGCCAACTAATTCAGTCCCCTTATAGAAAAGGAGGCTTAAGCATATGTCCACTTTCTCAGATGATCCATCGTCCTGGATTCTCAGTCAGGGAGATGGACTGTAGAACTTTCCTGGGATAGTTCTTTCTTAGTGGCAGCCACTACCACCATGGCTTCCACTGGGGACCCCTTGTTCCAACTGTCTACTGGAGGGCTCATGATTTTATCAGGGTGTCTGGGGACTTGGCTGCACTGTGTCCGGCTCCTTCCGTGCCCTGCTGGCAATAAGGTCCACCAAGGGATCCACAGGGGGACACCCAGGAGGTAGACGGGCCAGTGTCGAAGGCCTGTGGTAACAGTGACTCGTCCGAGGAATGTTTGTGGGCAGACCAACCCCCCCCCCCACTGGGGCAGGATTTCCATGATGTCTCCAAAGATGACATCGTTGGGGGGGTGATCTGGGAGAACCTTCCCCTTCCACTAAATCAGTATCCTTGGTGAGGGACTCTGGAGAGGACTCCAGGTGCCCCCTATTGCACGTTCGCTTGCGAAGGATCTCTTCGGTGGGACTCTCAGGAGAGGGCTCTCAAACTATTTGCGGTTCCTCCAGTGAAATGGTCTGGGGCACAGGTTGGTGAGCAAACGTCTACTACTTCAGATATTTTCATTTTTTGCATAACATGAACTGCATTTTTTTTTTCTAAGGGCTTCTCTCATTACTTGTCACATCACGTGCAGGATTATGCCACTTTCTGCTATGCTCAAGAACTTCAGTGTTCTTTTTTCTTTCATGTAGTCAATAACATGCAACAAAATGATTTGTACTTCATTTACATATTTTATTACAAGCTTTGCACTGTTCTCATGCCAACAACCTACACCTATTCCTACATTATTTGTAACAAAGCTGCTTCTGCATGCCATCTTGGAGTACCATGAGGTGTGTACGCGTGTGTGTGTGGTGTTTATTTCATTTGGATGCTTTAGGTTTAATTTTTTGCTCATCACTTACAGGCAGTTTTACACGCTTCCAATTATTGCGTTACCCCCTTTGATTGCATATTTGCTCATTATATTTACTTATTGGGACAGTTCATCTTGACAACTGCCCACTTTTAGCAGAGGTCCTGGGAAATCAGCTTTAGATAAGATGCATATGGCAATATTTTACATGCAAATCAAAACATATTTACATAAAGTAAAATAAAAGAAAATTATTTTGACTAATTGAAGTACAGGATGCACAAAGAAAGCAGTAATTTTATACATCAATATTTGTAAACAAAAAAAGTGTGTGTGTATGTATATGTATATATATATATATATATATATATATATATATATATATATATATACATACACACATTTTAATATTTGTTTTGAGTGGGAGGAAGGACTATAGAAAGCTATAAGGCAAGTATATGGGGAAACTAAGATGACCGTTACAGCAGTTAGAATCTATAAAAAATAGGAATGATTCAGGGAAAGAGTGAATAAAATAATATTCAAGGCTGCAAGGATATCACGAGGAAAAGCAGCAATTAGGAAGAAAACTGTAGGAGTTTGCAGTCTACAGGAAAGTAATTTAGTATTAAAATTTTTTTTAGTATTAGAGGTAAATACAATGGTATGAAAAATTAAGTTCAACTCCGAAGAGATGAGCACTATGTTTAGTCCATAATATTTTTAGACTAGATGATAGAGAAACAGTGGTTGGAACATGGGATATTTGTTTTCAATGTGTTACGAAGGAGAAAATTCTTGTATTTTCAAAAGGCAAAGATACTCTTACTTTCGTAGCTAAATAAAGAAAACAGTGGTTGGTGTATGGAATGGATATTTTCAAGCAGTGTTTGGAATCTTTTCACATCTAGCACTTTCCTAATTGTTCTTGGTTCAAATTTGTACCTTAATTATACGCTGGAATGAAGCAAGACTTCTGTCATTGTGGGGCAACATATGACTAATTCCCTTGAATTAAAACAAATGTCTCTTACAGTAATTTACCTGATGCTAGCGTGATATGTTTTACATCTGGTACAAGGTCAAAAGAAAAAAACTTCGTCTAACTGAAGTTGTTCTTTCGGTATTTGCAGCTTTAATTAAAGACACAACAGCTTATAAAACTTGAGGGTCACAGTGTAATTAGATTCATGTGGGAGTGGGTTAGTTTTTTTTAAATACATTCTTATTGAATTTAGAAATAAAATTGTAATATTTCATTTAAAACTGGAATATTTGAAATACAAGAAAAAATATATAAAAGTTGTAAATTATATACATACACACACACACACACACACACACATATATATATATATATATATATATATATATATATATATATATATATATATATATAAATCTATTTACAAGGGTGTCTACGAAATAAATTTTAAGAAATACCAGAGTTAAATTGCCCTAAAAATAGTACTGTTTAATAGTTTTTAAACTTTTCCAAGCACTGCATGAAGAAGTGAATACTGTAGATCTTGACTTAATGGTGGTAAGTTCTGTTTGATAAACTTCAGTTGCAATGTTTGAACATTTTTTGAAGGCGGGAATAGAATCATTCTTCCAGTTTCTTGCTATTACTTTCCATGCAATTGTTAGTAGGTTCCACAGAATTGGATATTTCAGTCTTGTAACATACACGGGGATTGGAGTATTAAAAAGAACTAGTGATTTAAAGTAAATTTGTCAGAAAAAGCATGTAGAAAGGCACTGATCCCCTTCCAATACGGCTTAATTATAACAGTCAAAGAACATATGCTCCCAGTTAGCTTTAATGTCTTACATCTGCAAAAACACAACTTGTTTTTGGATATTAATTCTATGTAGAGTAAAAAAGGTCTATGTAAAACTTTCCATGAGAATTGTTTCCATTTCTTTGTTTAGATGATAAAATTAGTTTATCCTCATTATTAGGTGGTTGTTTGTAACTTTAAATTCCAATAGCTTTCTTTATTATACTCTGATTCTACTTTGATCACTTAATAAATTTTAGTTAAAAGACCTTTTCCAGAAAATTTCTGCTCATCATACTAGATAAGTTTAATTAAATTAGGAACAGAATTTCTGATTGTTGCATAATTTCAATTTTGTGTTCAACACATTGTCTACAGTTTTATGCATGCAACCATAAGTTATCTTCTATATAAAATGTAGTGCTTATGTATTCAGCAGAACACAAGTTTCCTTTATTCATCATCTGGAACCAATATATCAGATTATTTTCTTTAAAAGCAATCATTACAGATTTAGAATGGAATTATTCTGAGTACAAGCTATTAGAAAAAAGAAAAAAAAAACTTTATACATTGGATTTCTATAAATAAAATATTTCAAAGTAGTCAGTATAATTAGAATTGTTGGATTAGGATTTATGAAGTATTCTGGAATTATTTGGAGTTAAATAACTCATTTTTAGACTAATTATACTGTATCCAAACATTTCCTTAGAAGTCCATTTAGCAGTATAACAACTATTTCACCAAAGAACTATTATTTTGATAACCGATAAGGAATGTAGTTCTAGATCTGGTAAACCAATATCACTGAAGGACCGATCTTAAATATGAAGTTTCAAATCAATTCTGCTCATTAGGATGCCACAGAAACTTTAATATTAAAGTTTTTGAAAGGTTTTTGGAGGAAATAATGAAAATTACAAAATAAAAAGAATTTTGGTAAGAATAATTTTAATTATGGAAAGTCTCATTCATAGCAAAAAAAAAATATTTCACTTCTAGAGAGAATCTCATAAATAAATGGAATAAAGTACTATTATAATGGCTATTGTTTTAATGTTTTCATCAGTAATTATTCCCAGATACCCTATCCTTTTTCTTGGACTGTATATTTAAATATTTTTTAGATATCATTATTGTTAAAATTTATAGGTAAAATTTGTTTTGTTTTCATTAAAAGTCTAGATTTCTTCTTGAAGACTTACGTTAGGATGAAGAGAGTTGACAGCAAATTACATTCATTTAAGGTCAAAAGAATATAGTCTGCAAACAACGAGTTTGAAGTTAGGTTCTTATCTGAATACCTTTGATGTCTGGACGTGATCTTATCAAATTAGAAATGGCTTTACAAAGTAAATACGGTTCAAAGTGGACATCCTTGCTTAGTTCCTACAGAAATCTTAATTTATTCTGAAGTGAATGAACCTATGTTTACATATAAGAATTAAAGTATTAAACTTAAGTTGTATAAATTTATCCAAGTGAGTTTATTCTAGTACCAATCACAGAGTTCCAGTTGACTGAAAAGAGCTATTGATATCCAGAGTTACTACAAGTTCTCTTGTTCTGCTTGAAAAAGTCAATGTTAAAATTCTTGAGTTTCTATTTAGGATAACCAGTTTGAAGATCAATAAAGAATGGGAAAATTATTTTAATCTACTGGTATTAACGGATAGTTTACAGTCTACATTTAATAAAGAAATTGGTCTATAAGAACATTTTACATGATCTTCGATTTTAAAACTGGGAAAATAAGGGTATATTTCCAGTAGGGAGGAACATTTTCTATATTTTTATCTGTCTTAAAAACTTTAAGCAATGCATCTAAAGCTTCTTTTGGCATTAGCTTACAAAGTTCAGAAATTATGCGATCATTCCCAGAAGCCTTATTTGATTTTTTTTTTATTTAGGCTTTAATTCAGAGTTTGAAAAGGGTCTATTAAGATTAATTTGATCCTCAGTTATTTTTTTCTTAGTACATTTATTTTTTTTTTTTTAATTTTTAAGTGGAATCCATTAAAGCGTTATTAGTATTACTGGATTAAAATTATCCCTAAATTATTTCAAGATGTCCTAATTCAGTGACTTTTTTGGGGGGTATATTTCTTTAATGTGATTAGAAATGTTAAATATTTTTATTCTGATAAGTAACTTGTGTATTAAGGATTAATGAATTAACTATCTTAATCCTTTCCAAATTGATCATGGTGTTATGACTCAGTTTTAAATCTTTTACTATGTTTGCATTAGTTTTTGGCTAATTTTAATCCATTTGTACCCGTAATTCAATCCGTTCCTTATCTCATTGTTTTCTCTTTAAACTACAACAGGATATAATTTGGCCATACAAGTATGCTTTTAAAGCATC
The DNA here is from genome assembly GCF_019279795.1 of Protopterus annectens. Lineage (NCBI taxonomy): Eukaryota > Metazoa > Chordata > Ceratodontiformes > Protopteridae > Protopterus > Protopterus annectens. The sequence goes on from NC_056735.1 coordinate 1,126,732,488, forward strand.
CCATAAATTTGTCAGATTCAGATGTGTCATTCGTATAATTGGTAAGCATAAAAATTTCTTTTAGGAAATATTCCTTAAAAGTCTTTCAAGTTAGTTATACAACCAAGTATATATTTAATGGGAATACTGTTTTGTTTTATAATTCAAACGTTGCTACATTACTGTCTGAAAGTGGACACAATATAACCTTATCTAATTTATTAGATCATTTGATAGCTTGAGTTCCATGCCTGTCAGTAGCGAGTAAAGAAAGGCAAATCTGGATCTGACAAATCATGTATATCCTTAAAATGCATTAAATCTATAAACTATTAATTCCTTAACCAGGTACCAAAATTCTTTTTCTTGTGGTGATAGAATCATCTTTTAAAATACAATTAAAGTCTCCTGCTATTACAATAATGCCTTTTAGGATAGGATATGAACAATTTGGTCCGGGAACTGTTTAACAGTCCTAATTACTATCCCAGGAAACAAATATAAATTAAGCGTAGAATTTTCTATTAATTTCCAATGTTACTGAACATAGTAAATCTTTATCATCTTTATAAGAACTACCTTTGCTATATGTACATTTCTGCATAAAATCGCCACCCCTCTTTCTCATTATGGTGACAAAAGGATAATAAAAAATATGATTCCGTATTAAGTCCAATGCCAGCTTGTAATAAATTAGCTCTTGCAAAAAATATAATTTGAGAATTAAATACTTTCAAAAATTCTATTTATGTTCCCTCTATTGCAACTATTTAACCCCCTGATGTTTAGAGAGATGCATTTAAAATGAGACATTTGAAGCAGTGGTTCTATACAGTAAATATTCATGAATACCAAATATTGAATGTACTTTTGAATCGCTTCCCATCTCAAAAGTTAACTCAAAGACATATTCATTGACAGACTGCTAGCAATTACTACAAGAAAAACATTAACCCCAAAAATAAATTACTTTCATCAGAAGTAAAAAGACTCAAAAATCTTCAAGCCCCAACATGGAGTCTAAAACTCCCAGCCCCCACATGGAGTCTAAAACTCCCTATATGAATAATAGCACTATCAAAATATTCCCACCCATTCAAAAAAGGCAACATCCTCAGAACAAAACTTTATCAATTATAAAAAAAAACAAGATAGTAAAAAATGGCCCCCATATTAATTGTTAAATGTCCTAACAGTAATATATTATGAAAGGAAGTAAAAGTAAAATATTGCATCAACAAACCCTACAGGGATATCTCTAGAATGATGAGCCTTAAATGTATTTCTAGAACAAAGAGCCTTAAATGCTATAATAAAAAATATACAATTAAATCATGCAGCTAAGATGCATTTATTACAAACTCAATGAAAAAACTGTGCAAGTTAAAATCTATATGTATTTCATATAAAGTATTAAACTTGCATAAATACTTTTCAAAGCAAGACCATTTTCAATTTTTACTAGTGTTGAAAAACCAGCATGCTTCTCTGAAAGTCAGACATGCATTCACTTTAGAGCACCACATCCAGGAGAAAGTACCCATTTTAGCATACTTAGATGCTTAAATATTTATTTACCACTGTATTATATGATTTAAGTATGAATAAAAATAAGAAACTAAGTAGCTTTTTAAGTAAAGTGACTATAGACTCAAATCTAGGTCACCAGAGATTTCACTTGAGTAAACAGAACGTAATGCATTATAACAGTTGATAAGCAAACTGAAACTAAGTAATACAACATATAAAAGGGAGTTGTCATTTATAAGATAGGTAGCTGCTGTTTCAAGTTAATACATCAGTAACTAAGAAAAGGACTATGTAATATCTTATTTCTAACAGTTTTAGCTTCCATTTAACCCTACAATGTTAAAGGCCCGCCCCAACAGTTCGACTACAAAACCCGATGACATCACTAATGCTCTTCATTTTTAAAACATCCCACACTAACAGCAGGAAACTAAAATCAAGTAAAAGAACAAGTCAAATAGAAGCCACTAATTTTACTCAAGTCAAAAATGAGTCAAAGCTTCACCTATTTAGTGACCTAATCAAGTCCTAGAAAAATCACTCCCATTCTCCTCTCTTTCACCAAAACAAAGATCCAGTTTAAGACGAAATTCAATCAGTGAACTCAGGAACTTTTTACACCCCATGTTCCACCGATGAGATTTACTCTAAACAGTGAAGGGTACACTACAATTTAAAAAAAGAAAAGAAAACATCACTGCTAATCCCTACAGACATGTCATGTAAAAAAAAAAAAGAAAGATCACCAAGTAGGAATCTCAGTATGCTCGTAACTATTGCACATCATGAAGAGAGCCACACAGATACACACACCCAGGTAGACCACATCGGTCCAGCAGCCACAATCGGCCAAATCAGTAACAGTCACCCTACAAAAGTCTCACCAAAAAGTAATGCAGGCACCTGAAAGTCAAGTGACAAGAAAGCCTCTTCAGAGAGACATAACCGGAAAGTCAATCATGGACAGAAAGGATCTTAAGAATGTAGTCTCTCATCTATCAGAAAACCTCAGGAATCAAGCTATTCTGGGTACACTTAATGATTTTACACTGATAAAATAGTAAGTATATGGAATGTATATCACTTAGCAGACAATAAGAGCCCCAAGAATGCATTCAAGCTAGGAGTATAAAGGCACTATTAGAAAAACAGTTTAAAGTAAATATGTTGTACGGTTAATGCTAAGTAATCAGGTAACACTATATTGCTTGTGTTGGTATATAGTATGATAAAACAGGTTCTAAATAATTAACTTTATAACAAATATAGATGTAAGGAAATTAAACTAACTTACTTTAGTACAGATGAATGGGCTACTGCTGAAGTGCAGTGGGTAGAGTTGCTGCCTCACAGCAAGAGGTTCTCTGGTTTCTTAGCTGGGGTGACTTCTGTGCATAGTCTGCATGACCTCCCTATGGTTGCGTGGGTTTCCTCCAGGTGCTCCAGTTTCCTCCCACATCCAAAGACATGCTGTAGGTGGACTAGAATACTCTAAATTGGCCTTGGGTTTGAGTGTGTGCATGAATGTGCCCCCTATGGAAGGTTGGGCACCAAGCAGGCAACTCACTGTAAAACTCCACTGCCAATCGTTCTGCAGAACATTGTTCCTCTATAGTGACCCCTAATGGGAAAAGCCGAAAGGAGAAGATGACCTTAGTACAGATGGATCAGAATCTTTCCATTACCACTTGGATGACAAATGAGTCAGCTTCAGTTATAATAAGCAGATAAGGGGAAATATATAAAAATTAAAACTGGAAGTTAGAAAGCACAAATAAGCAAGTGAAATGGTGCTCCACAGCGGAATTTGTTAATTGATACGGCACACAATATACATGCTCCAAACTGGGGCATTAGAAAGCAGTCAAGACTTGCATTAATAAAGATGAAGACACACCAGTAGAAAGAGCAAAAAATAAAAATAAAAACTGGAGAAGGCAGGGTGTTTGCAGAAAATGACTATTCACTGTATATCAGGCAAAGAAGCAAATTTATCCCATCAATCAGGAAATGTTAAAAGGCAAATGTGAGATTTAACCGCTGCATCCAGCTTTTTTCTTGGAAGATGAAATACATTTATGGATGTAGAACAGGCTAAGGAAGAGATTAAAAAAAGGTTTATTCAGCAAGCAGAGAACTCTGCTTCTCATTCTTCTGATAATGAAGTTCGCAGAGACTTTACTAGTGAAATCTTTTCCTTTGTTTGAAAGGAAAAAGCTAAAGATAAAAAAAAATCACAGGCTACTCAAAATCAGGAGTACCTTGGACTTGAACCAGAGTTTTGTGTTTGGAGGAGATCAGGAAAAAATTGAGGTTATACAGCCTCAATCACATTTGTGAAGTGTGGCTTTGCAAGAAAAAGCAGCTGACAGACTGGAAATTAAACCGTTCAAGTATGATGGTGTTAAACTTGTAGACTGTAAAGCATATATTGCCTCATGTCATTAGGAGGACACTAAAGAGAAAAAAATAAGTAACAATTTTTGTTCTTATTGGCATTCGTACAAAACATGTTATGATATAAAATGCATATTAAACTGTAAAGCAGTTTTATAGCATGTGCAGTGTTTATTTTTTTTTTTTAATTGGAGGGTTCCTTTCAGTGACTGATTTGTGTTAAAGATAATAAAAGAACAAGCTTATTTTCTTAGTTGTAAGAAACACAGTATTTATACTCCAAGATAAATGAGGCTTGACGACTTTTCAAGATGGCTGCACACACACTAGCAGTTAAACTTCAGCTCTCCCAGTGTAAAAAAAAGAAACTAAATGACAAGAGCCAGGAACTGTTGTCACTTTCAGTAAACTGATTTACTGACTAGCAAGTATACTGCCTGGATTGCCAGCAAAGAAGAAACTAAAACAACCTTAAAGAAAATCAACTAGAAAAGATGAAGAAAAACACCGACTGGGAAGAATACTGCATGCAGCTGCTCAGCAAAAAGCAGCTCAGGCTCCAGCTTTTCTTGAGACATGGCTTCAGGTAATCTAGAGGAAAAATTAAGAGTGAATGTTCTGAAAACTGATTAAAATAAACAAAACACTGAAGGAAAAAGTTTTTCAGATGAGATGAAAAAACTGGAAAAAACAGTGGCTGTAATGATGAAAAGGCTGAATAAGACTGTTCAAGAAGAGAAACTTCAAAAACTTGAGAATTAGAGGACAGAGCACATGGGGAAAATCTGAGATTTTCTGCTGTGCCAGAGACACTAGGAAAGAACAGACTATTAATTTTATTAATACACAAATAAGCAACTGAACTGGCACTCCACATTAGGAACTGTCAATTGTAAGGGCACAGAGTGTGTATGCTCCAAAATTGGCGATGAAAAAGCAGCCAAGACTTAAATTAGTAAAGATGCAGACCTACTAGCAGAAAGAGCTAATCCTGATAAACTATGGCAAAAGGGCAAAGTAAGAGTCGCGGACTGTCGAATGTTTGTAGAAAATTATTACTCACTGTACCACCAGGCAGAAGAGAAATATATTTATTCAAGCAATCAGGGAATATCAAGAGGCAGGTCAAGCTGTTGTACCCAGCATTCTTCAGAGTATTTATTCATGTAGAATCAAAGTCATTTTTTGATGCAGAACAGGCCAACGAAAAAATGCAAAAATCTGTCCAACAAAAAGTGAGCTATTTAGCAGGAGAGACTGGTTTTACTTCTGATTATGAAGCGCACAAGATGTTACCAGTGAAACCTTCTCCACTGTTCCAAAGGAAACTGCCATAGAGAGCAAAAGTGCTACTCTCTTGTTAAAGTGTTTTATACTAGCATCCATGGTTATTGGATCATTCATTTTTTGTTGGGTATTATAATTTGTGTGAAGGACGACCGACTTTAGCCAAGTATGACACTTATCCTTAAAAGCACAGGAGTTGACTAAAAGGAAATGGAATAACCTTGGAACTGAACTGGAATCAGCAGTAGGGAGATCAAGATCAACAGGAAGCCAAGTAACATGGAAATTAGTGAATAAATGTGAGACTGCAAAGCAATCAACTCGAGAAATGCAGCAGTAAACAAAAACTGGAGTTGACTTTTGCTGACTCTGTTAAACTTGTGGGGAACTCAAAGGCATTTGCCTCCCTTCATGTCATTAATATTTGGAAACAATGAGGGGATGGGAAGAGGAAGGAAAAGGTAACTGTAAAAATAATTTCGGTTCTTAACAGTATTGCGTTGAAACTTTTCAGGATATAAATTTCATGTTTTACAATAAAACATTCTTCATCTTTATATTTTTTGTCACACAGACCAGCAATGAAGAATGTTTTACAATAAAACATTCTTCATTGCTGGTCTGTGTGACAAAAAATATAAAGATGCCCTTTTTCTTATTTTTTTCAGTATTAAGAAATGGAGGGATTACAATGCAAAAAGAAAACAATACTTTTTAGTCATTTAAGTTAATAGGCTGTAATCTTGGGTTGCTGAGGTGGGAATGGGGTTCAAAGGTACACAGATAATATATGTAGAGATACGTTTTCTCTTACTTTTGCATAAGTGAATGCTGGATTAAGACCCTTGGCTTAATCTAATAAGTTTTAAGTGGATACAGGTAAATAAAAACACTGAATGTAATTAGAAGTTCTGTGCTTAACATAACTTGGCATCTGTGTGTCCATTTTCATACTTCCTCACAAATGGGAGAGAATCCCCCAGCTACATAGCCCTTGGGAAAACCTCACGGAAGGATATGCCGGAGCACTAACGAACCAAAAGAAGCTCTGCTTCTGGAGACAATGTCCAATTTTTAATGTGCAACAAAGGTGCAAGTCTGACCAAGTGGCTGCAGCATGAATATCAATGGGAGTTCTTGACGAAAAGGCAGATGACGCAGCCATAGACCAAGTGGAGTAAGCTCTAGGGGATCATGATATAGCTACTCCTTTGAGAATAAACCAGTGAAATGCAATCAGTAGTCCATTTGGCCACTGTCAGTTTAGACACTTCCCGTCCCAAGCAGCTACAAGAAAAGGATATGAACAGCTGATCAGACTTCCTAAACTGTGTTTTTCTATGAATGTAAAAATGTAGCTGATTGTGCACATCAAGAAGATGAAGCATGTATTTGCCCTTTTATCTAAATTTTGGAAAGACTGGTAATTGGATTGACTGGTTACTGTTGTTCTCCATTGCCACTTTAGGAAGAAAAGAAGGATTGGTCCACAGAGATTCCCTGCCCTTACGAAAAATAATGTAAGGAGGCTTAGCTAATAAAGACTGAAGCCCAGAAATTCTTTTTGCCGAAGTAATACCCACTAAAAAAATTGTTTTCCAAGAAACAAACTTCCTACTGCATTTGTCTGCTGGCTCAAAGGGTTTTTGAATTAAACCCTTAAGAACCACAGTAAGGTCCCAAGGAGGAGAGGAGTCATTTATTGGGGGTCTGAGAAGAAAGACCCCCTTCATGAAGGCTACACACAATCTGGACGAAGCCAGAGAAAGGGATTTGTTTCCAGAATGGAAGTTAGAGATCACTGCCAAATGAAGCTTAATAGTAGAAAAAACAGACCTTCATTAAAAGAAGTTGTTAGAATAGCAGAAGCAGGTGCTGAAAAAGGATCAATATTCTGTCTGGAAGCCCAAATAGAAAATCTTTTCCATTTGCTTTGGTTGACTTTCTTGGTAGAAGCCTTCTGGGAAGGCAAGATAATCTCAAAAACTGAGGAAGCATGCTTAGACTGTACTACTGAAGTGGAGAAACCATGCGGTCAGTTTGAGTATGTGGAGATTGCGGTGTTGAATTCTCGATCGATGGAAAAGGAGATCCTGAGTGGGATCCAGTACCCATGGAGAATATCTCAAGTGAGACTAGAGGAATTTAAACCATACCCACTGAGGCCAGGAGACAATGACTGAACTGTTCAGCCTGCTTGCTTTCTGTAAGAACATTGGAATCGGAGGAAGAGTGTAAGCATACAGGAGACCCAAGGGCCAATCGTGGAACAGAGCATCTCTTGATAATTCCCCCAGAGGGGGGAATCAAGAGTGAAACACTTGTTGCACTTGTTGAGGGGCGAGGCAAACAGGTTGCAGCAAGACTAGCCCTAAAAGATGAAGATCATATTGGCTACTGACTGAGAAACCACTCAGGAGGCATCACAATGGACCTGCTGAGCCCATCTGCTAGTGTGTTGGATTGAGAAAGCATTTTGAAGCAATCACCCATTCATAAACCTTCATGGCTTCTCTGCACAGGGGATAAGATCGGGTTCTTCCTTGCTTGTTGATATGCCAGACAACTGACATGTCTGAATTGCAGTAGTCCCTAAAGGGAGAAAAGCCCAAAATGCTCAGAATGCAAAAAAGAACACTCATCTCTAGGATGTTGATACTTAATTTGGTCACCAGAAGCAGACAACGTGCCTTGGACCATCTTTCCCAATAAATCTCCCCCACCCCTGTTGGGAAAAGTCACTGTGGCAACTGATGGCAGAAGGGTAAACAGTCTACCCAGAAAAAAGTAGTCCGACTCGATCCACTAGCGAGTATGACATCTGCAGATTAGGGCACGTCTTATGGGAATTGATGGGTGCTGGTACACAAAGAATCTTGTAGAGGGACAAAGTGTGGCAGCTGACATCGACCCAAGAGCCTTATAGTACTTATGCTAGAGGAGACTGGTGCGATAGTAAAGCCTAAACTTCATGTTCCAAGCATGTGATGGGATGGAAAGGTAAGGATGCCACCCAAGTTGTAGTATTCAAGAGTTCTTATAAATTCCAGGGTCTGTACCAGGACTAGGTTCAACCTGGTATGATGTACTGAAATGCCTAAAGTGTAGGGAAACCTTTAACAAGCAGTCACTGGCTTCCAGGAGTTGATGCTTGGATGGGACTGTGAGGAGCCAACTGTCAAGATATGGAAACACCTGGAATCCCTTTAGTCTCAAGTGAGCTGCCATGACTGCCATGCATTTGGTAAACACCCTGGGGTTTGTGGTCAGTCCAAAGGGAAGTAATTGGAATTGGTAAGGATTGGCTCTGAGCTGAAAGCATAGATACCTCCTGGATCGCCTATTTTTATGTGCTAGCACGCATCCTGGAGATCTATAGAGCACATACAATTGTCCTTGTGCAGAAGAGACAGGATGGACTGAATCTTAACCATAGCCATTTGGAACTTAATCTTTCTTGCATACTGGTTTAAGTTGCTTGGATCCAAAATGAGTCTTTGGTCTCTTGTTTTCTCTGTCACTAAAAAAGACTGAAGTTCCCAAATCCTATCTGGTCAGGTGGGACCCTCCTGTATTGCTCTTTTCTCGAGCAGCTTTTATATTTCTAGTCCTACAACTTCTAACTAGGTGGAACCACTAGGAAGTTTCCTCTTTTAACAAGAGGAGGAAGGGGAAAATGGTATGTAGCAACTGCTAAATATAATTGTCTTGGCACCCATTAATTTTTTGTGATGTCTATCCAGGTGCAAAAAGAAGTGACCCCCCCATCCAACTGGTTCCAGAGGCAGACAGTTGGGCAATACATCAGGACCACTGATGGGGCCTATCAGAGAAGGAATCACTGAAGCCCTGATTCTGTGGATTTCCTTTGCCTCAAGGACATCTTCCACTGAAACACGCGGATGCTGGAAAGGGGTCATTGAGATTTTCAGAACCATATTTTACTACCTCATTGTTTTCTAGAAAAAGTCTGTTGAGACGCACAAAACCTGATTCCTATGGCAGAGAGTCTTCCGTTTTGTCTGTTGTGAGTAAGCATGTCTGATGGCCGAAGCAAGGAACAGCCAAAGGAGGCAATGACAAAGTATGTCTTGAAGGGCTCTGCAAAATTACACAGACGCATCCAAGCACATCTCCAAATGGCTATGCTTGATCTGGCTGCTGATAAGGCACCTTCTGCTGCATGGAAGATGAGCTTCATAGATTTATTAGGAATGAACAGCAGAGTGGCCAGTTGTAAGCAAGTCTTTTTGACAGCCTCTGGAGACATGGACTCACAGTATTCGATATTTCCTTTGTCAAATCTCTGTGTAGCCAAGTGAAATGGGCCAAGTAGTTTAATGACTTCATCGTGAATGTAGCTGAGGCTTACACTCACTTTCCAAAACTGTCCATCGTTCCGGATTCCCAGTTTGGTGGATGGACAGAGGAGCTTTGCTCAGCTAGCTCCTTGTTCAACTGGGACTTCCTTGTGCCAGTGAGATCTATCGACAGGAGGGACCAGAAATTTGTCTGGGCACTTAGGCATAGGGTCAACAGTGACCAAGTCCTTCCAAGTCCAGTGGGAACCCAAGTGAATAAGTTCATTCTCCAAGTGGGGATCGCCCAAAAAATAGATGGCCCACAATTGAAAGCCTCCAGAAACTAATTCTTCAGGAGAAGACTGGGAAGTCCACTTGCTCTTCTGTTAAAGGATTTTGAGAACATCTCCAAAGGAGATGTCATTGGATGGTGATCTCAGAGATCCTTCTCCCACATCAAAAAATCAGAGACCCTTCTACCACATCAGAAATCAGTGTCTTCAGTGAATGACTCCATTGGCGAGTCTGGGCACCTCCACTTACACTTCTTCCAAAGGACCTCATCTGTGAGGCGTTTGGGAGAGGTATTAAAACGGGGGGGGGGGGATTCTTCTAGGGGAATTAACCGGAGACTTGCTGGGACTGGCTGTGCCTGTAGAACTATAAGGCTCTTGGGTCGATGTCAGCTGCCACACTTTGTCCCTCTACAAGATTCTTTGTGTACCAGCACCCATCAATTCCCATAAGACGTGCCCTAATCTGCAGATGTCATACTCGCTAGTGGATCGAGTCGGACTACTTTTTTCTGGGTAGACTGTTTACCCTTCTGCCATCAGTTGCCACAGTGACTTTTCCCAACAGGGGTGGGGGAGATTTATCTGATAGGATCAAAGCTCAAAACCAGAGATAGGAGACATCAGAGATAAGAAACGCTGGTCCTCTGGGCAGAGAGAGCCCCATCACCCTGAATGCTGACGGACCAGGGGACACCTCTCCCCTCCTACCCAGAGCAGAAACCTCCGAAGAAGGAATGGGGAAATCCCTGGGTCCAAGCCTCATGAGGAGAATCGGATCAGAGCTGTCCAGGGCTGAGGCTCGGAGAGCACAGAATGGATCAGACATCAGAGCCGAACCTAACCCGTCAGAATCAGCACCGACCTCTCGGATCAAAGACCTCACCTGATCCATGGGTATAGGGGCACAGCCAGTCAGGGAGACCGAAGAGGGTACATTCCTTGTTTCCAAAGAGAAACCTCTTGGGGATCTCATTTCCTGGGACTCTGAAACCACCGGACTGATCAGAGAAGGAGAAAGAAAGAATGGACTTAGAAGAGGCAATCACGGGTTAATGACAGAAAGGCGCTGGCAGGACCACCATCTGGATCGGAGCACTGAGAAATTTCCACATCATCTCTATCCACATCCCACTCTGTCATACTCCATGGAGACCTGGAAGATGCTATGGATGAAAGTCTAGAATGTTTCCTTGGAGTCTGAAAAAGTTGAGTGGGTACGGAAGGAAAACCAGGCTTCAAAGCGTACTCTGGAGCATGACTTCTGCATGCTGACCTGGTTGCCGAATCTGATGACTTATGATCCCAAAAAGAGGCAGAAGGTAAAGGGGAAATAGCAGTCAACCCTTTTGGATTCGATAAAGACTTTGGATCTGAGGATGGACCCAGAGGCTTTAGACATGAGGAGATTGCATCTGCAATCTTTCTAATCTTTTCTAACAGCTCTGAAGATGACCTTGGGGACTTCCAGGGATCTCTCTTCCTAGAGTCCAAGGAAACTTGTTTAGATGCTTTGGAGGAGGTTTGAGCCACAGAAGATGAGGTAGTAAGCATTTTAATAATAATTTATTGCATCTGTTCTGACAAAGCCAGTGGACAAAAGGTGGTACAAAAGGAGCAAAAGAGAGTTAAAATGTTCTGATCCCAAGCAAGAGACGCTTCTTGTGGGCATCCAAGTTTGGGATCTTATGCACACAAGAACACTTTTTGAAGCCAGCAGGTTTTTCTGACATAGCCACAAGAAAAGGAGAAGCAGTTTAAAAAAAAAAAAAAAAAAAAAAAAAAATTAATACAAGAAGCTGGGAGTGGGACAAAAAAAGACTACCGCCAGCAAAAACTACAGAATGAGGAAATGGATAGAGTGTATTCACTGTTGCAGTCATCACATTTGTGTTATCTGCTTGCAGTAGCCCTCAGTCGGCCTGACTAACAAAGTCTTAGGTCCTGCATCAGTTGCTGTCTCTTCTTCCATGACGGCAGGTAGTCAGGAGTATAAAAGATGTAGCCGATGCCATTACATCAGTTTTTCTTGCCCCATATGTCAGGTGCCCCCTTAATGGGAAGTAATAAAACACGCACACACATACATACATACATATATATACATATATATACATATATATATATATATATATATATATATATATATATATATATATATACACACACACACACGCACACATATATACATACACAAAGGATATACCTCCAATAAAAAAGCAAATACACCAAAAAACTTTTAAGCATAGTAAAAGAGAGTAGAGGTATAGCCAAAAAAAGTCAGGGGGCTGGAGCGAGGGTAACCAGGACTGCAACAGTGAATACACTCGAAAATCTACATTTATAGTAAGTGTACCCAACTGTACTATGTTCTTGTTTCACTGTTGCAGTCATCAGATCTAGGTAGATTCCCAAAGCTAAGGATGGGAGGAGGAGTTTAGATAGCATGAGGACCTGCTATAAGACCCTGCAAGACTGCAGTGGCAAAGCCATGTCTGGTTTTAGAGAAAATTGGCAAATGGTAATGCTTGGTGAAAGTATGTACAGAACTCCAGATAGCAGCTTCTAGGATGTCCCTGGTAGGGACACCTTTGAGAAAGGCTGTAGAGGTAGATGCAGCCCTGGTTGACTGGTGTCTGATCCCCTGGGGGACATGGTGCTTATAGCAGAAATGAATGCAATGGCCTATTCATTTAGAAATGGTTTGCTTTTAAACAGCCTTCCCCTCTGCCCCTGCAGCAAATGCCACCAGCAGCAGTTCAGATTTCCTTTGAGGTTTAGTCCTGTCCAAATAAAATCTAAGTTGTCTGTGCACATCTAAGGAGTGCAGTATCCGTTCCCCTTTGTTCTGTGGATAAGGAAAGAAGGCTGGCAAATGAATGGACTGATTAAGAGCCACACTGGATATACCACCTTGGGCATGAAGGAAGGATTGGTTTTGAGGGACACCCTGTCAGCATCAAAGATGATGAAAGGCTTCACTGCCATTAAGGGCCTGTAATTCAGATGCCCTTCTTGCTAAAGTGATTGCTAAAAGGAAGGCTGTTTTCCAAGAAAGGAATTCTAAATCTGCACTAGCAGCTGGATCAAAAGGAGGAAGAGTGAGTTTCTCCAATACAAAAGTTAAGGCCCCAGTCTGGAGTTGGGGCTCTCCTGGGTGGTCTTAAATTTTTGGTCCCTCTGAGGAACTGCTTGAGCAGTGGATGAGAGAAGAGGGGTGGTTCTGTGTTATGAGCTAAAATGGCTGAGGTGTGAATTCTGATGGAGGAAAAAAGAAAGGCCCTTGTGAAGCATCTCAGTTAAATACTGTAAAATCTGAGGAAAGTTGGGCGCTGCTGTGCTCATCTCCCAAATCTCATATGCTGAGTTTTTGATGTATTTATCAACATATTCTCCTCTGCCCAAATGGTCAATTTAGTCAAATTATTTTGTGACATGCCTTATCTGTAACGCTTGTTTTCAGTTTACCTGATTTCAGGTCGTCTGCATATAGGGTCTGTTTCAGAACATCGAAGTATTAAAACTTCGAATGTTCTGATATCGAACACTATTCAGCAAATGCTAAGAATAGCGAATCTACAGAACAGCGAATTCTTTCCTTGGGAAAGAATGTTTGGCCGCTTCTGTGGCTTCGCTATTCTTGGCGCTGTGGTCGAAAGTTACGGGTTGGGTTCAGGTAAGTGTACGATTGTACATTAGGGTTAGGGGCGGTTTAAGTGAGTTAGGGCATGGGTTAGGTGAGTGTGCAATAGTGACGGACCTTAGGGTTTGGGTTAAGGTTAGTGGGCAGATAGTGTATGTTTAGTTAAATGTAGCGTTAGATGTAGGAATTTAAGTGTATGTGTGTGGTTGCTGTTTGTTTTATGTGCTTGTGTTGTGTGTTTCAGAGCAGCAAATTTTTTCCATGGGAAAAAATTCGCTGTTCTGAATGTTCAATATTTTCATGTTTAGATGTTTTGGGGCCAATGAAATGGCATTCGCTATTTTCATCTTTTGATAATGTGATATAAACTCTGCATATAGATTGTAGAACACCTCAGATGAAAAAGTAAGGTCTGAAAGATGCAATCTAAACAAGTAAGGGCCTAGGACAGAGCCCTGTGGGACACCCTGACTGTAACCAGTGGTTTCACATGTCCAGGTGGTGTGTGATACTTGCCATGTCCTATTTGTAAGCAGCTATTTGCAGCTATCCATCTTATCAACAGTACATCAATACCTAGTTGAACTAATTTATTGATCAGTGTTTTGTGTAAGACCCTTTCAAATGCTGAAGTTAAATCTGTATAAATCACATCACAGCACAATTTTTCATTCATAGCTGCTTTTATATAGTTATAGAACGTCATGTTACAGGTGGTAATAGCTCTGTTTTCAACATATGGATGCTGATAAATGGTTTCAAGTCCCAACCTATCCAGTTCTGACAACAGCCACTTTTTTATTGCAGACAGGAGGATAACTTAGCACTACTCTTTCATAGCAAAGCAAATAGATCAGTTATTGGTTTAAAGATGCTGGTTGTCAGCTATTCTGACAAATTTACATAAGCAGCATCACAGTATTGAAATGCTAAGCTTTAAATTTTGGTTATAATAGTTTATATGCTAAGATAACTTTAAATGTAGTATCAAAGATTTCTGTGATTAGAGAAAAGACAGAAAATATTTTTTTCTTGTGAAGTATGAACACATTTACCAATGTTAAGTTGTCAATCTCGCCTTCATTCTTGCTTGATGGGTTCGGAGCCGATCCCTCGGCTCCGACTCGGCACTTGCTAAGCTCGAGAGTCACTTTTACCAGCTCGAGGCAGCCCCATATCCCATGATGCAAGGCGGTAAGTACCCAGATCTCGTTTGCCGCTTCGCTTATGAGGTCCTCCTTTTACCAGCTCCTGGTAAGTGATTCACTTTTTTGATATTTAAGCCCCTTTTTGTAAAAAAACCTTTAATTGTTAGTTATAAGTTAATTATATAGATTTTCTGACAGAAAATCCCTGTCTCTTCTAATTTTTTTTAGTCAAACTTTACCCCTCCCATCCCCTCCCTGTTAGGGTGTGTGTGTTTGTTTTATAGGAATACCTTTTTGGTATTTTATTTAAGTTAATTTTTGACTGGTGTGTGTGTGTGTTTTGTGAAGCACCATGTCAAAGGAGAGGGTCTCAGGTTTTAAGAAGTGTGACTCGTGCTGTCAGAAGATGTCTCTGACAGACGGTCACACTTCTTGCCTGTATTGCCTGGGGCCTCTTCACCTGCAGGACTCCTGTGCTATTTGTCATTCCTTCAGCCAGAGAGTCCTGCAGGAAAGACGAACAAGCTGATACTTAGGGGCCTTCTTAAGCCGGAGGGCTCTCCGGCTAAGTCGGCTCCATCAAAATCAGCTAAATCTTCCAAGGCCCAGGCTTCTGTGTCTAAGCCTGCGGCCTCGGCTCCGACTCGTTCCGAGTCGAGATCGGCTCCGGCTGGAGCCGATTCTGGCTTAACAAAGCCTTCGGCACCGATGGCTATCGGTGCCGATTCTGCATCGACCACTGCGGTGTCGGCTCCGATCGGTTCCGACCACCATGTGGCACAGGCATCGGTGTCGGCTCCGATCGGCTCCGACACCGTTACTTTTGTGGCTGTATCGGCTCCGGCTGGAGCCGATGCATCGAGCTTCCTGTCGGCTCCGATAAGTCTTCGGCTCCGACAGGATCTATAGTATCGGTTCCGATGGCTCATTCCAGGAAGAGGTCGAGGTCTCCTTCCTTGGAGTCGATACTTTCGCCGGCTTCACCTCTCCTTTCGAACGGAGCCATCGGAGCCGATCTTCAAGGTCATCCAGACTTTCAGACCATGACCTAGAGAGTGGTCAGCAGATTACTTAAGTCACAGGTACTGGCCCAAATGTTACATAGTCCGTCTCAACAGGCGACTGTTGGTCCACACCCGTTACAGTTCCTCCTTCAACTCTACCCCAGAGCTTGGAGTTGGAGTCTTCGGAATGGTTACTGCTACGGCTGGAGGACGGATACCCCTTCTGTTCCTTCAGCCTCTACTCTTATCTCCTCTTCGAGACCTTCCTTAGAGGGATTCGGTGGTCGGGCTTCCATGGTCTCCTCCGAGGGGGTGAGTGGCATCGGACCCTTGTCCGAACCCGCTCTTCCCCTTGGAGCCTCGGCCTTGGTGAGCTCGGCTCCGACATCTGCCTCGGAGACTTCCCTTTTGGTGGTCCCTGGAGTTCCCAGTTCTTCGGAACGGGTTCTCTCGGACCTGCCTTTGAGGGGAGCATTCGAGGTGATGAAGAGTGTACTGGCCACTGGTATCAGTCAGCAGTCTGTTCCCGTAGCTCCTCCCTCTATAGTACCTGTTGACATCTCTGCCACTTCTCTTGCTACAGGACCCAGAGATCCTCCGCCTCAGGTTTCCCCATTGGGAATTTCCCCCTCTTCCGAGGATTCTCCTGATGTTTCGGGAGATCCTCCTAGGAAGAGGACTTGTAAGAGGAAACATGTAGACTCCCGAGTCTGTCACCGGATACTAACTTTGATGAGTCAGAGGGATCCCTAGATCCCCTCTGAGGATGTCTCCTTCTCAGACATCCTAGAACTCCTTAAACAGAGGGAAACTGGCCCACCAACAATCCCTCTGAGGATGAGTCAGTATACCTAGAGGCGTTTGGATCTCGGCCCTCCACCTCCTGGGTGTCTCCGCCTTCGACCCCTTATGCAGGTTATTGCACGAAGGCGTGGGCAGCTCCTGACTCTGTAGAGCCAGTCCCTAGGAGGCCTTCAAAATTTATCACTGCCCCGTGTGACAAGCAATTCCTCACTAAGGGTGTCCCCGCTGATGCCATGGTGGTGGCTGCGGCCACCAAGAAGGAACTTGCAGATCCTTCCGTACCCGTCCATCCTCCTAATAAGGACTCTAGGACCATGGATAGGTACGGTAAGCGGATGTTTTCCTCAGCGACCTTTGCTATGCGTTCGCTGAATTACCTATGTCACTTCACCAGACTCCAGAGGGATATCCTTAAGGAGCTGGGTGAAGTAGTACAGGATCCTACAGCTGCAGGGGCTCAAGAAAAAATTGCTTCGCAGCTAGGAACCCTTAATTCCATTGCTAACTCCTCCATGCGGTTAATATCTTATGCTGCTGATGGAGCGAGTAGAGCCGCAGGTACAGGCGTGGCTCTTAGACGCCAAGCCTGGATACGGCTATGTGATTTTGCGGATCCCTTTAAGGCGTCCTTCACAAATTCTCCCTTTGATGGGTCGGCTTTGTTTGGCTCTCAGGTGAAGGAAACCTTGACCAGGTGCGAACAGGACGGCAAGACTCTTTCTGCTGTAGGAGTCCGTTTTTCCACCCCTTCTAGACCTTATCCCAAAGGACAGAAAGGTGGGAAAATGTGGTTCCGTAAATCCCAAGGAGTCACGCCGGATTCACGTGGTCAGTTTACCCCTAGAGGCAGAGGGGGTAACAACAACAGACGCCGCTCTAGAGGCAGAGGGGGACCGAAAAAACAGGGAAACAGAGAGCCTCTCTCTGACAAGCCCTTTCAGCATCCCTGAGATGTTGCCCGGCTGTCCCTCCTTGGAGGCAGTCGGGGGAAGATTATCACTGTACCCAGAAGCCTGGCATTCCCTCACTCAAGACAGATGGGTACAGTCGATCATATCCAAGGGTTACATAATTCCTTTCGAGGAAAGTCCCTTCCCCTCAAATTCCCTTCCAGATGTGCCACCGGTCTAAGGAAATTGCAGAGTTAGAAGTCTCAAAACTACTGCAAAAGAGCCATTCAGCCAGTTACAACAGACCATTCAGAGCCGGAATCTACTCAAGGTTCTTTTGGTCCCCAAAAGACAGGAGACTGGAGACCAATATTGGATCTCAGCAGACTCAACAAATCTGTCAGGAAGACAAGATTCGAATGGTCACTCTTCAGTCAATTCTGCCCTTCTTACAGAAGGACAACTGGATGTGCTCAATAGATCTTCAGGATGCGTACTATCACATCAAAATTCGCAGACGCTCCAGGAGATTTCTCCGCTGGCTGGGGTCCAGTCATTTCCAGTTCAGAGCCCTGCCCTTTGGTCTCACTACAGCCCCAGAGTGTTCACCAAATGCATGGCAGTGGTCACGGCTCACCTGAGACGTCAAGGATTCCAGGTGTTTCCGTATCTCGACGACTGGCTCCTGTCAGCCACCACCAGGCATCAGCTTACACAAGCCAGGGATTACACAATAAACCTTTGTTCTCATTTGGGCATCTCGATCAACTTCGAAAAGTCATCCTTATCGCCCTGCCAGTCTATTACCTTCATAGGCGCAAATTTAAACACTGTTCGGATGTCAGCTACCCTTACAGATCAAAGAGTTTCAGACATTCAGAGTCATGTCAGAATCATTCTGGCCAACAAGAAAGTACAGGCCAGAATGGTTCTAAAGGTATTAGGTCTCATGGCTGCGGCCATTACTCTTCCCCTGGCTCGATTCTACATGCGCCTTCTTCAGTGGATGCTGTTCACACAATGGTCATACCAACAACTTCCTATGCGTCACCAGATTCTAGTGACACAGACATGCAAAGAGCATCTTGCTTGGTGGATCTCATCTCCTCAGGTTCACCAAGGCAGGTACTTTGTACCCCCATCCCCGATAGCCACTGTCACCACGGATGCCTCCCTGATCGGGTGGGGGGGTCATTATCAGGGCAGGATGGTTCATGGGACGTGGCAGCCGTTCGAGTACCATCTGCACATAAATGTCCTGGAGATGAGAGCAGTGCTTTTAACGTTGCAAGCCCTCAACGACTTTCTTCCCGTAGGGACAATTGCAGTCCACACAGACAACATGTCTGTAGTTTGGTATATCAACAAACAGGGCGGAACCAAGTCCTACCCCTTGTGTCGAGAAGCGCTCAGACTATGGCAATGGGCGATCTCCTCTCATCGGTTTCTGGTAGCAACGCATATCCCTGGGAAAACCAACATTGTAGCGGACAGATTGAGCAGAGCTATTCTCATGCCTCACGAGTGGTCTCTCAAGCAATCTATAGTGGAAGAGATTTTTCTGGAATGGGGTCGTCCATGCTGCGATCTTTTTGCTACTCCCCAAAACAGCAAATGTCCAGACTTCTTCTGCCTCTTCCCTCCATCAAGCCATCCCCCCAGAGACGCTCTGACCCAGGATTGGCCCCAGGGACTTCTTTATGCCTTCCCTCCATTTCCTCTGATCCCTCAGGTTATCCAGAAAGCTACCGTTTTGAGAGCCAAATTGATTCTCATTGCCCCTTACTGGCCTCGACAAGTTTGGTTCCGTTCCTCCATCATCACCTTTTGGTGCAGCCGTGGCATCTGGACCCAGTGCCAGATCTTCTGATTCACCAATCGGGTCAGCTGCACCGGTCAATCCCTTCTCTCAACCTCACAGCATGGTTGCTCCACTTCCTTCCTTAGCCAGGCTTCCTTTGATCTCTAACCCAGTTAGAGACATCATAGTAGCTTCGCTAAAATCCTCTACCAGGAGGATTTATACAAGCAAATGGAAGCGTTTCTCTTATTGGGCTAAGGCCAAAAATATTGATCCTTTTACTGCCCGGTTCAGGCAGTCCTGGACTTCTTAGCAGAGATTTTTCATGCAGGCTCCTCTTCTTCCACAGTCAGAGTTCAATTGGCTGCTATTTCCAATTTTCATGTCGGTATAGCAGATCATAATATTATGTCTCATAGGCTCTGCAGGGCCTTCTTGAAAGGAATTTTCCTACTAAAGCCTCCAATCAGGAATCCTCCTCCTCAGTGGGATCTAAATTTAGTGCTGACATCCTTGATTCTTCCCCTTCGAGCCAGCTGTTTCTTGTTCCCTGAAATATCTTTCTTGGAAAACTTTATTCCTAGTGGCTATTACATCGGCCAGGAGGGTGTCTGAACTTCATGCTCTTTCGGTTCGACCCCCCTATTTGGTTTTTCACAAAGACAGAGTATCTTTGAGAACTAACCCAACCTTTTTGCCTAAGGTCGCTTCAAAGAACAATTTGAATCAATCCATTGATCTCCTGTATTTTTCCCCAACTATTCAGATAGAGCTGAACAAAAGCTACATTATCTTGATGTCCACCGTCAACTTAGATATTATTTGGACAGAACAAAAAAATTTAGAAAATCTGATCAACTTTTTGTTTCCTATGCGGATAATAAAAAAGGCCTTCCTGTTTCTAAAGTGACTTTGTCTAGATGGCTTTCTTCGGTCATATCTGAAATTTATCTGCTCAGGGGAAAACAGCTGTGCTCAAAACCTAAAGCACATTCAACTAGGAGCTTAGCTACTTCTACAGCCTTTCAAGCTAGACTTCCTTTAGACACTATTTGTGCAGCGGCCACTTGGGCCACTCCTCACACTTTTATTTCCCATTACAAATTGGACTTGGCCTCCAGGGACAGAGCCAGTTTTGGCTCTACAGTCCTCAAGAGTTTGTTCCATTGAGCCACCCAGGATAGAGGTGCTAGGGATGCGGTCCCATCAAGCAAGAATGAAGGCGAGATTGACAACTTAACATTAAGAAGTTATGTACCTACCATAACGTTCCATGTTAGTTGTCTTCTCTCGCCTTCTTTCTTCCGACCCTCCCTCCTTCCCCCTGGCCTGGACAGACCTTGTTATAAGAAACTGTTATGCTGAAGACCATTTAGACCTGGTCCTTCTTCCATCTGTAGTTTTCTTTCTTCCTTTGGGAAGTATTTTATGCTTGGTGCTGTAGCCCTTTGTCATCAAACGAGATCTGGGTACTTACCGCCTTGCATCATGGGATATGGGGCTGCCTCGAGCTGGTAAAAGTGACTCTCGAGCTTAGCAAGTGCCGAGTCGGAGCCGAGGGATCGGCTCCGAACCCATCAAGCAAGAAAGAAGGCGAGAGAAGACAACTAACATGGAACGTTATGGTAGGTACATAACTTCTTATTTTCACACACACGATAGAACTGCACAGAGAGAGAGGTGGCAGCCCTATCAACTAGGTAGTGATGCTGTTTATAGAAAGGTTTTGTGCTTTTTGTGACATCCTTTCAGTGGGTGATGCATGTCTGGTACACAGATCCATGGTAAGAGACTCCCACTGACTGAGTCAGTCCTTATAGCAGTAGAGTGCAGGAGCATTTTCCAGTCAAAAAAGGAAATGTGACCATTGATGGCAACCAATGTTATAAAGCTGAATTTACTTTTTTAACATAGGTTTGCTATGTGCCCTTGCATTAAAAGCATTTAGAGAAGGAAATCAGTAGTCCTTTCAGCTGTTTAAATGCACATCTGTGTCTGTGTGTGTATAACATGTATAGTATGTGCACATGTCCATGTGTATGCATGCATGTATGTAAAATATACATGAATCCATAAAACAATCACTTTGATTCGTAGTCCTTTAGAGAACAGTGACATCTTACGAGCTGTGATGTGGGTGCATGCAATTTATAATAAAGTTAACAAAGTTAAGTATTAATGTATATGTTCTAGTAAATGTTTTACTTATTCACTGTCTCACCTTGTCTGTGTGTTGTACATGCAATCTTTGTCAAATGTGTTTGACAGTGTTTTGTTTTTCTTTGTATTGCTTAGTGCATTTATTACTTGTTACTACCTTTGCCATTGTAATGAAGATCATGGCTGTAAATGTTCCTGGGATCAGTTCACCTTCCAGGTTAGCAAAGTATAAATAAGTACAAACTAGAGAAAGGGAGGGTGAACATGGCAGAAATAAAGAACTAGTAAGGCACCTTTAATTCTGCATCATTCAAGAGAGAGAGAGAGAAACTTATGCTGAAGGCAATGGGAAGTAGTAGATGGACCTACTTTGGAGTCGTTTTATTAGTAATTGTCAATTGTGCATGATAAAGCAAGGATCATTTACTGCAGTGAGAGTTTTCACACCTCAGGATGTGTGTACGGGAAGGTCTGTCACTTTTGCAACTATAAAAGAATCCCTTTACAATTGCCTGCTATTAACCTTTCTTTTGCTGGAAGTAGCTAACAGCTGTCTATAGCATAGAACAGACTCTGACAGACAAACAGATGAGGCTTGCACAAGAATACATAGAAGCAGCTGTTAAAGAAGGTGTTAGATTACCGTGCTTCACACTTCTGACATTATTTCTTAATGGCAAGAGAAAATGCCACCACTTATGTCTAGCATGACTGTTAAAAGACTTTGCGTGTGTTCTGGGAAGAAGGAATGAAAGCAAGAAAACAAGATCCCGTTACCAAGGCAGGCCCCATCAGCTGCTACTTTGTGGGAAATGCATTAAAATTGTGGAGGAAGCACTTGGAGTGATTTTGAGGCGTTAAAATAGTTAAGAAAACAAAAATACAATGAAAGAAAAAAATGTTTTGAGTTTTAAGGTGGAGTTTAACCTTAATGCAAATGTACGTACATAGTGGATGAGTTTAGTGTAGGACATACTTAAAGAAGCAGAAAGATTTACTTAAGAACTGTGAGTTTTTTTGAGTTATGTAGCAACCTCTGTTTGAAGCACTTTTTGAGCTTAGTGTCTTCCACAGAAGACTAAGAAATGGATCTGATTTAAGAGCTGTTATGAATGTTTGGCTGCACCTAAATATACTGCTATTATATTTCAACAGTTTGTACATGTGGCTGTGTGCTTTCATGTATACAAAGACTCCTGCTTAAGGCAGATAGTCGTCATCCTCATTCAAATGTGGGACATGATGCTGATAGAAGTTAATGACATTTGGGCATATTAGTCTAAAATGTAGGTTCAGAAATGATAGACAGGCACCGTTATCTAAAATGTGGGAATGGTTATAAAGTAATGCAGAAGGGTAAGCTGTATAGTCTTTTCATAACCACAGTGCAAAAGGAAAAAAAAATTCATGCGATATACTTGATCTCTCAAAGTAAGGTAGAAATTGACATCCGAGTACAAGCTCTGTCATTACCTACTGTTCTAATTATTATTCCCTGAAGGGTCTGATGGTCAAAACACAAAAAAAAAGTCAAAGCTGTTTTCAAAGAAAAGGAATTTAACCTTTTTTGCAGGGGGCAAGCCCCCCCTGCACCTCCCCCAACTCCCATAACATATATATGCAACCTCCACAGTCACGCATCTATGGAGAAAGGGGCAACATCTCTCATTCATTAAAAAGTGGCTTTCCGCGATAAATCTGCTTTGCTGTTGTCAGTCAGACAAAACTACATTTGGCTGAAACTCTTCTTCCCAATACAAATAAGAGACAGCTAGTCCTACTGTTAGTATTTTGAAAAGCATTTTCTTAAGACATGGCATTCCAGAAGTTCCTTATGATAATGGTTGTCCTTGATCCAGTTGGAATTTTGATGTTATACAAACAACCGAGAGTCGCAAATTAGTACTTCTGCTTTTCCTCAGGGTAATGGGTAAGTCATGAGATGAGTGAAGACAGTCAAGAACATAATGAATGCATCAGTTCATGTATTGCCATCTGCTAATTTGCTTTTTTTTTCGATTTAGAGTATTGTCGGAAAGGAGACTAAAGTCTAAATTATCTAGCAAATTTTAGCTGTAACCAGAGACTCAGCAGTGTCAGGTATACAAATAAACCTGTTATAAAAGAAGGAAGCAGATTTCAAATTCCACTGAGTATACAAAGTTTGCATCTGATATCAGCATATTACACAAACTGCACTGATTTTCGAAATGGCTAGATGTAGATCTTGCGCGAGTTTCATATTGGTTATATCTGTAGGGAACTGTAAACATCCTAGAATGCAAGTGGGTAAAAAGTTCATTACCAGCAGAAGTCTTGCAGAAGAAACTACCACATTCTTAGTGGTTTTGATGTCTTTCCTCAATGCCTTGTAAGTGCTGAACCAGAAAAAGAAAATTGATATTACAGTACCATCTCATAAATTTCCTGGGGTTTACAGCATCTACCACTACCGGTCTTTTCACTAAGCGAGTTAAAATACTCATTTCTCCGAACACAGAATACCAGACCAGTAATACTGGTGATATGGTAGGTGCATTTATAGCTGTTAAATTACTTAGACTTAAATGAAAAGTAAATGTTTAGGAGATTGATGTGCCTGATTTGATTTAAAAGGTTTTTATTCCTTTGAAAAAGGGCACGACATACTTGTAAGTACAGTGTTGGATTAGTGGTATTGTCAGTTTGACCATGCTTAAGTTAAAATTATTAATGTTAGCCATTTAAAGAAATAGGGATATGGAATAGGTGTCATAGACTATCAATTCAAGTAGCAGCAGCCTTGTTTTTTTATAAACAAACTTTTTTATTAAATTATCACTTATGGCAAAGGCAGTCATACATTTATATAAATGAAAACAAATCACACTGGCACAATCCTAGATGTCCTTCATGGATGCATCTGCAGTCATAACAACTGGGTTGTCCTGTCGTCAGGCAGCCCTTCAGTCGGCCGGATTCCAAAGTCCGGGTCCGGCTTCGGCTGATGTCGCACTTCACCCGACGTCATCTCTGTTGGTCTTCGGGTATAAAGGCATCAGCCGATGCCATTTTCCTCAGTCTTTCTTGCCGCGTGGCGCCCGAAGCAGAAGCTGTTCGCAAGTGCCGGTCGGTCGGATCCAGAGATTACTTCTACCGAATACTACTTCGAAGACTTCTAAAGCTAAGTACCCCGTTGGGGAACCTTTCTTGCCTCAGCCGATGTCAGAAAAAGTTAATAAGTGTTTAACCTGTGGGAAACAAATACCTCATAAAGATTTCCACTCTCATTGCCTGCCTTGTTTAGGCCCAGCCCACGACGTAGCAGCCTGTTCGGCCTGTGCTTCTTTCAACCGGCAACGCTTAGGCGTCGGTCGGAGTTGCAGAACAGTTTTCGGTTCTGATTTTGCGTACATTATGCCGTCGGATCCTCCGACTTCCCAATCTGCCAAAAAATGCAAAGATAAAGACCGACACTCGCGGTCCGCGGTTTCGGCCGAAACCACGGTTAAGCAAGCCGCGAGTGTCTCGGTTTCGGCCGAAACCGAGAAAACTGCTCAAAGTACAGCTGAATCTATCTCTACAACTGAGGCCCCTGCTACCACTCTTGAATCGGCCTCAGAAATTTTATCCACTACAGTGGTTGCCACTGATTTATCAGACACCATTCCCTTGGATGTCTCTACCCCAGCACGTGGTGCAGCTAGGCCTCCAGCAGCCATGTCCATTAAGGCCTTCGCCAGGGCTAAAGCAGCCAAGACTACTAAAATAGTGCCTGTTAAACCCCCCACTACCAGGCCGTCTTCTAGTTCTCAAATGCTTACTTTGGCAGAAGATTTAATTTCATTAATCAGAGGATCTCAATCTCACCCAGACAGGGCCTCTCAGCCCCCAGAGAAGAGACCTAGGGCAGAGCCCCCTGAGCCAGTGTCCTCTGATGATTCTGCTGATGAATCAGACATAACTGACCAGCCAGAGGCTCCTTTCTCCAATTTTGAAGATTCTGATGCTGAAGATTCCATTCCAGCTGCTTCCCCACCAGAAGAATTCTCCTTTGGGGAAACCTTACATGCCATGCGAGAGCAGTTCCAATGGCAGCAACAGGATTTTTCAGACTCCAGAAAAAGACTTAGGACCTTTCTGCACTTTCCACAGCACAGGCCCTTAGCTATACCTCCTGTTCTCTCTGTGGTGGATGATGCTTTCAATGATGTCTGCTCCGCTTCAGATTCTTTACCCCGAGCCCCTGCCAAAGCAGACAGATTTTCCAGGGTGCCAGATACTCATCACCCCCTTTACAAGGCTACACTTGCAGACCCGAAACTATATCCCAGGGTCCCAAGGCAGTAGCGACCATAACTAAAAACCCTATTCCTTCTGAAAGGGAAGCAAGGTCATTAGACAGATGGGGTAAAAAGGTCTACACTTCAGCTACTCTCTCAGCTAGAGCTTTAAACTGTCAGTTTCACATGATACAATACCAAGAGTTTATGCTTGATCAATTAACTAAAAAGCTAACCACTGATGAATCTCTTGATAAGAAATATGTATTAGAAATGGTAAATAACATACAACAGGTTAGTAACCATTCCTTAAAATGTGGCTATGATGCACTGGAGGCTTCATTTAGATCAGCCATGACTGGCACAGTGATAAGAAGGCATGCATGGCTAAAGAGCAAGCTTTACCGGATCATGTTAAAGCTAAGTTGCTAGATGCTCCTATGGATAAGACAAGTTTGTTTAGTACACCTGCCCAGCAGGTTATGAAGAAAATGGAAGAAAAGGCAAAATCTGTCCAAACGGTTAAAGATTTCTTGCAGGTACAACCCCCAAGGTTTAGCAGGAACTGGCCTGCCAAAATTGGTCCTTTCCTGACTCCACAAGATCTCAAAGGGGCAGGAACAGGCGTTCCAGGGGCAGAAACCAATCTAGAGGAGGTGCCTACAGAGGGCGACAGTGGCAAGGTAACAACAGAGGCACAGACACAACCTCTGCCACTACATCAACACAACCACAGTGACTTAACCTAAATCCGCCTACCAGGGAACAAATAGCAGCTCCTTTAGGCGGAAAGTTAACCTTATTTTCAAAGAACTGGCACTACATAACAAAAGACAAGTGGATTCTACAAACCATAGATCAAGGCTACCGGTTCCACTTCCACACTTTACCAGTCAAAAGAGGAATGCCAAATCTACCTCCAAATCAAAAAAACAGAGGCTCTACAACAGATAATGGAGTTAGCAAACATGAGAGCTGTGGAAAGAGTGCCAACAGCAGAGCAAGGAAAGGGGTTCTACTCCAGACTATTCCTAGTTCCAAGAAAGGAAAAAAGTTGGAGACCAATTCTCGACCTGTCCACCTTAAATACATACATCATTGTCCCAAAATTCAAAATGCTGACCTTACAGCAACTTCTTCCCATGCTGGGCAAGGAGTGTTGGCTGGTAACTCTAGATCTCAAGGAGGCATACCTGCACGTCCCCATTCGACCAATCTGCAGAAGATACCTCAGATTTCTTGCAGGATCAGAGCACTATCAATTCTCAGCATTGCCCTTTGGCTTATCTACTGCGCCCAGAGTATTCACAAAATGCCTGGCATCAGTAATCGCCCATTGCAGACTACAGGGAATTCAAATTTACCCATACCTGGACGACTGTTTACTACAAGGGGACAACAAAAGCAAGCTGACAACAGATTTACAAAGGGTCATTTACTTGCTACAAGCACTGGGATACACAGTCAATTTACAAAAGTCAAGGCTGATACCATCCCAAACAAGGACCTTCTTGGGCGAATTGGACACAGTGAAACAAATGGCATTCCTAACTACAGAAAAACAAAAGAACTCCCTCTTTACTTCTTGGCACTAACAAAACTGAACAAGATAACAGCAAGGAAAGTACTCAGGCCTTGGGCTTCATGGCATCATGCATAATCTTGGTCCCATTTGCCAGACTACATATGAGAAAACTACAGTGGTACCTAAAGAATTTATGGTCCCAACACAGACACAGCCTGGAAACAGAAATCCCACTAATTCCATGCTTAAAACAGGAGCTCCTATGGTGGGCTCAGGCATGCCAGTCAAACCCAGGCCTACCCTTTCGCAGATGTCAAGCAAGCCAGACCATCACAACAGACGCTTCAGACCTAGGATGGGGGCCCACATGCTGGACAAATGCGTGCAAGGACTCTGGACACAGGATCAACTTCACCTGCACATCAACCTAAAAGAAATGCTGGCAGTAAAACTGGCAATCCAAAAGTTCAAACCATTTCTCAGAGGGCCAGTTGATAAGGACAGACAACACCACAGTCATGTGGTACATCAACAAACAGGGAGGCACTCATTCATACCCCCTATGCAGAATGACTTTGGAGCTGTGGACCCTGGCACTCAGCTACAACATCCAGTTACAGGCAATATTTGTACCGGAAAAGAAAATACTCTAGCAGACATACTAAGCAGAACCACGGATGCCCACGAATGGAAGCTGCACCGGACATCTTCAAGACCATCTCAAAAAATGGGGAATGCCTCAGATAGATCTATTACATCACCTCTCAATCACCAGCTCAAAAATTCTGCACAAGGACATTCCACCCACTAGCATGGAAAGTGGATTCGCTCTCCTTCAGCTGGAAAGGCCTAACAGCATATGCATTCCCACCTCTTCCCTTGATACACAAAGTACTACTAAAAATCAAGGAAGAACGTCCAAGGATAATCCTGATAGCTCCAAACTGGCCAAGACAACACTGGTACCCACTACTGAGGAGCATGTCTCGAACAATATGTGGCCAATTCCCTGATGCCTTTGATGTTAACTCAGAACAACTACAGCATCATGCATCCAAACCTAAAAGCGTTACAACTGACTGCATGGAACATCACATAGCAGCAGCTAACACAGAGCTTTCCCAAAGAGTTAAAGACATTATTCTTGAAGCACGCAGACCTTCAACAAGAAGGAACTATGCTGGAAAATGGAAAAGGTTTGTCATTTGGAGTACTGAAAGAGGAAAAGATGTGTCAAACATAGATATGCCTAACATTCTGGAGTACCTGGCGAACTTCTTCATTCAGGCCTGTCCTACTCCTCCATCAAGATACATGCATCAGCTATTTCAGCAGAATACAGCTTTGATCCACCTGTTTTTCGCACCCTTTGCTCAGGCAGTTTCTCAGAGGAATCAAGAATGTAAAACCTCCAAGGAAGCCACCATTACCAGCTTGGGACTTAAACTTTGTGCTAGAAAAGTTGACACTATCACCCTTTGAACCAGCAGCAACAGCAGACCTACAACACCTGTCATGGAAAACTGCTTTCCTACTGGCAATTACTTCAGCAAGGAGGGTTTCAGAACTACAGGCCTTAATGGCGGTGCAACCCTTCCTAATCTTCCACCAAGATAGAGTGTCCATGAGGACTAATCCTACATTTATGCCTAAGGTGGTATCCAGAGTGTCTTTAAACCAGGCAATCCACCTACCTACCTTCTTTCCCAACCCACAAAACAGAGGGAAAGAATACTGCATACCTTGGATGTACATAGACAGCTACGCTACTACTTGGACAGAACAAAAAATAGCAGAAAGATTGACCAACTTTTCGTAGCTTATGCAACAGGAAGGGAAGGAAAAGCTATTTCCAAACAGACAATCTCCAAATGGATAGGAAATTGCATACGATTCTGTTACTCCTTCCATGGAAAACCAATTCCACAGAACATAAGACCTCATTCTACAAGGGCAACAGCCACTACCACAGCCTTCTTACGAGTGGCAACCAAAGACATTATTGAGGCGGCTACTTGGACCTCCGTGCATACATTTGCCAAGCATTACAATTTGCCTCTATATTCCAGATCCCGAGCAGGGTTTGCCACTGCTGTACTGCAAGGGATACTAAACACACCATAATTTACCTTTATCCTCCTCCCCTAGTTGGCTATGGTATTCTACCCAGTTGTTATGACTGCAGATGCATCCATGAAGGACATAGTACAGTTTTGTACCTACCATAAATGTAGATGTCGAACTGGATAGCATCTGCAGTCAGATCCCTCCTTCCCTCTGTGGTACTCCTAGGGTGTTTACCCTCCTAATAGCTAGCTGGTGGGGGGGGGAGTCTTTTATGGTGTATTTGTTTGTATATATGTACATACATGCTTATGTTTGTGTTTACCTCTATCTTTTTGGAAACATTGGCATCTATCCAAAATTTTAGCCTTCAAGAGGGCTACTGGCATCTGGGGCAAGAAACACTGAGGAAAATGGCGTTGGCTGATGCCTTTATACCCGAAGACCAACAGAGATGACGTCGGGTGAAGTGCGACATCAGCCGAAGCCGGACCCGGACTTTGGAATCCGGCCGACTGAAGGGCTGCCTGACGACAGGACAACCCAGTTGTTATGACTGCAGATGCTATCCAGTTCGGACATCTACATTTATGGTAGGTACAAAACTGTACTTTACAAGTATTTTATATCACAAACTGTACTGACGCACTCCCAGTTGAAAACATTATACATCACTTTGTCTACCCAGTCATTATTCAGTCAAACATTACACAAGTCATTTATGTCCTGCCTTCTTTTAAACCCCATTCCTCCCCTGTATTGTGTATTGTTCCCACATTTTCCATTTTTCCTCAGTAGTAGAGCTTAATTTCAGCTGTTTTATCTGTTAATATATTCACTACTTTTAGTATAGTTGGTTTAGATTTTGATTTCCATTTTCTAGTAATTGCTTTTTTGGTAGCCACCATAATTACACACAAGGCCTTACCACATCTGGACAATTGCGATTCTTTATCATAGCTCAGAAAAATCATCTCCCTCGACACACCAATCTGCCCACCCAGCCTATCTGACAGTGCATGCCATAGGCAATCTTTAAAGTCCACTAACTCGCTGCACTCCCAAAAAATAGGTTCCCAATTACCTCTTTCTTCCATGTCACACCTCCAACATTTGCTGTCTACCTGAGGAAAAATTCTCTGAAGTCTACTTGGGTGTAAAAAAAATCTACATAAACAGTTGCAAGCAAAAATCCTAAATCTTCTAGATTTTGTTGTATTTCTGGGAGACATGCATATATCTACCCATTGTTTTTTTTTTTTTTTTTTTGTGAATTGCTTATCCAGTCTCTCTTACCAGTCCTTTCTAACATCCTCTGATTAATACTTATAGTTGTGTAGTATTTTGTATGCTGTATTAATCCTTTTTTAATGACCACTTATGTTCTAGATTCTAATGTAAACTTTACCAGTGCTGGTCTTGAGTTTAGGACTCCTATTTCTTTCTGTCTGCATATACTTTTATATCTTTCCTTGATAGGAAAGCAAGTCTATAAGCTGCAGTCTGAATAAATGCTTGGCATATTCCCATTCTGTCGTCTTTTCCCTCTCTAGTTATTTGCTGTTAATACTTTGGATCCTTTGCCAGTTTTCTCCATCAAATTCCAGCCCCCTCTTGCCTATTGTCTATATCCCTAATAGCAGTCATCCCTATCAGCATAATTTCCTTTCTCCATTCCCCTGTTGGTTTAGTTCTTAACTTTCTCCTAATTCATAGATATAAATTTCTGTATGATTATTCTCCTTAAAGGCCTGCATCCAAAATCCCAGTCTGTCCTTGTTCCTTGATTTCCCCCTGTTTTATCTTCATCCCTTTCCACTTTGAATTATAGTTGTCTGTGCTATGTATGTATAGGAGTCTCAATTGTGTAGCTCCGAAATACCCCTTCAAATCAGGTAAAACCAATCCACCTTGTGCTACAAGTAGCAGCAGCCTTAAAGAATATGTGACGCTCAATACTCCTGAGTAGACTTGTTAAGAGTATTTTACATGCATATTATAATATCTGGTCTGAATGAGCAGTAACCTTAGTCCAGTTTAATGAAGGGAAGACCTCCATCAGTTGTCCATTTAATGAGCAGGCACAGTCTACAGTGTTTCTGTAAATGTAACATTTCTTGGAAACTTCCCCCAAGCTTTGAGTAATAGAAGTCAGGCTTGACAATGTACCATTTAGTGAGAATACACTATGTAAAAATCAAAAATCAAGGGCAGTGCCCAACCTGTTACCACCAAATGTACCTCTCAACCTCTTTGTGCAAGAAATCTGGACAAAGCCTAAAATGGCAGTACAAAGACCCAAAAATACGGACATATTTTTAAATGTTGCTCTTATAAACTTGGAAAGTTGCTAAAATAACATGATTTGTGTTGGGACATATTTTCTAAAGAAACTGAAGTCTGAAACTCATATGATATTTAGTAACTTCAGTTGAGTGATTTGCCAGAAATTCCAAATTTTTTGAGGAACAGACCAAATATACAAGACAAATCAGGACATTGCACAAAAATGTGGACATTTGAGAGGTATGCCACCAAAGTTGATTTTGCCCCATGCCATTCTGAACAATTGGAAATTAAGCCAGTAAAGAGGGTGCATTAGTACTGTGTATCTGTGATTCATTTCACAGAAGGGTCTGCAGCGAGTAACATCGCTCTCTAGTTTGACTTCAGAAGTGGCTGTTACAAAAGAAATTTAATCGCAAATTTGGCAGAGTAAATTAATTGATGGTAATGCAATTTGTTGTTAACTGCCTTTTCACACCTTCAAAAATTAATTTGTTCAATGTAAAAGTCCAGCTGGGCTGGAAAGCCCATTTTCAGTGGAGGCCTGGGGAGAAAATATCAACAAACTGTATCTTTAGCATAAAATGCAGAAATATTTCACATAAAATGAATATTTACAAAATAGCTTAGAAACAAAAGACAGGCACAGCAGATCAGTAAGAAATGTTTACTTAAACTCCACAAACAAACCTCACACAACAGAAACAACAGTAGTTTTTGTTTCTGTTATGTGAGGTTTTTTCGTGGAGTGAAAATAAACATCTCTTGCTGATCTGCTGTGCCTGTCTTTTGAGTTTACCAGTGTGAGTTAGGGCACATTGACTACTTATTTTTATTTTTTAGCTTAGAAACAAAGTTGTGATGATGAAAAAAGTCCTGAATCACTGTAGAAAATACAATAAAAAATTGATAAGTGAAATTCTTTCCTGTTTCAAAATGTGATTCTGTCCCAAAGCAAATGGCTTGCCTATTTGCATGCTTTCTCTATGTATACAGACAGAACTAATTTGAGAAATGGGAAAAGTCAATACAGGTTCCCTGTTAATTTAATTTGTAAAGGTGACAGACTGAGAAGTAAAATCAGAGATTTACTTTGTGTGTTTATAGATGTGTATTCTGTAAATAAGTATATATTTATACACACAAATGTATGTGTATGTGTCTATATGTATATCTATAGGTCTACTTAACCTGATCGATATTTCAAAATATTGAAGACCATAT